>NW_026623493.1:449553-555051 GCF_030028575.1 Malurus melanocephalus | reverse complement strand
AAAGAAAGAACACCTGAATTCTCTGAGTGATTTTTCATGCAATGCTGATTAAGGATGTATTGGGGTTGCATGGCAAGGTTTTGGAAGCAGGAGAGGCTACAGGGGTGGCTTCTGTGAGAARCTGCCAGAAGCTTCCCCCTGTCTAAAAGAGACAATGCCAGCTGGCTCCAGCAYAGACCCTCTCCTGCCCATTAGCAGCAATGCCAGTGGCCTCTGGGATAATACAGTTAAGAGGGGGGAAAAAMCCCCATGCAACAGCAGCTAGGAGGGGAATCAGCCAGGGCCACCCTCCCCAAAGTCCCCAGGAGCTGTCTGGAGCTCTCTTGCAGTCCAAGGTATTCAACGTGGGGGCTTATCACAACAGTTTGCCACAAGGAATATGCAGAGCGAGGTTCCCATGGTAGTTAACTCACACTGAAGAACAATTTTGAAAATCCACAGTTTAATTGGCATAAATAGAGTTTTCTCCAATATTTTCTCTATTTTCTGTTTCACGTGAAAGGCAGCAGTAAAATTATTTCACAGCAGATTTTTTTTTTAGGCTATGCTTAGGTCCTTGGAGAACAGTTGAATCGTGTGTAAGATCCATGCAGCAAGGATAACAGTTTTGAGATAGAATTCGAAAGAATTTTGATTGTTATTTCTTTTTCAGGCTCCTCTGACTATTTTCAAATTAAATTAAAATTTAATTTCAAATATTTTCAAATTAAGTTCCTCYTCAGAAATACTCCTCCAGCTTAGCTTTTTAGAAAATCCTTGTATGTGACAAATCTGAAGCAAACTGGCAAGAATAATTCTTTAGTTTCCATCTGCAGCAATGCCATTCCATATATTATGAATGTAAGACACACAAGTGTTTATAGGAAAGACTTCAATTGTTTCAATGGATTGGGTCTTTTTATCTTGTGCATTTCTAAACACATCAAGCACGGCTACACGTTTCTTTTTCTCTTCTCACTCCCTGAAGGAATCATCTAACAAACTGGGGYCCAAATGGAAAGAGTAGAGATGCAGCTCAGGGTGTGATTTCATGGTCAGCTTCATCTAGCTGAACTCTGAAATACTACTGCAAGGGACAAATCTTCCTTTCCCCCAGCTCACCTGCCTGTCCTCCACGCTTTGTGTCAGCACATGGATTTGCATCCTCAGCAGTCAGCCAGATCCGGTCCCCAGTGCAGCTGCACAGATGGATGAGTGCTGCTGCTGACACAACACAAGGACAGGGGACAGGCACCCTTTCACCACCTTTTGGGAGCTTAGAAATAGATTAGCCATGGCTGATGCAAAACTACACCCAAGTATCACTTCTTTTTGGTGAAGAAAGGAAACAACAGATTGCCATCCCATTCACTGCACAACAACAAATCAGATTACTGATAAATAGTAAGGATTTGGAATTTCTGCCTTTATGATACTATGGTCACTGATAATACAAATGGAAAAAGATATGTCAGACAAATGTTTGCTTCAAGAGATCGGACAATAAATGCAAATTAAACCAAATTAAATGAAATTATAAGAGAAATTTTACAGACAGGGAACTGTGAGGCTTGAAGATCAGTTTTTCATTACTTTCATCTTCATCTCAGAAAATACTACTTACAAAACTATACTGAATATTGGTGTCATGCAAATTAGCATTACATGAAAAGCTGGCTTAGGAGGCAGATCTCAATCAAATGGAATGGAAAAGGCAATACACTAGTGGCTTCAGCAGAATTTGGAGGAAGCCTTTAACATTTTTATCCATTCTCCCACTGTCTGCTGAACACACAAAAAGATGGCAGAAAAATTTCAAGAGCTTTAAAAAGACAAGTCTAGGAGACCACCGAATGAGTAGTGCAAAGTTAACTTTTTCTTGGAAACAGGTATTCTCACTGTTGAGAAAAAAGAGCAATTTCACATCAGAAGAATTAAATAATAGGGGGGGAAAGGGACAGTTTCCTCTACAGCAGTTAGCACTGGCCATTATCAGTGCCAAGATTCCAGATTAGCTAGACCACCATTCTGATCCTGAAAGACTTCTATCCAGATCACTGCCCTTCACCTCATCAGTGATCCCGTGTCTCAAACCGTGACTCTGCAAGGCAGCAGGATACAGACATGGGTGCTCTGTTCTGCACTAGGATATACAACTGCACTTCCCACGGCCATCACAAGRAGCTGTACGGGTACCTATTGCCAGGAAGGGTGGGGTGAGAGCACTTGGAATGCAGCTACTGAAAGTTCAAGTCAACAGGTTTGGAAACTTGGCAAAGGCAACACAGACAAATAACTCAAGGTTTGCAGGGCACCTCTGTGACTGGTATAAATCAGAGGAGTACTACTGAGTTCAAGGGAACCTGCCAATGCACGACAGACGAGCACCCACTCCTTTGCTATGCTCCTCTGAATCCTGGTATCTGAACTGCTTGGATCTCATCCAGTTTTCTAGTGTTTCCTCCAGGCCAAGAAGAGAACCACGCAAAACGTTCTGCCATTCTCAACACGGTGAAAAATGAAATCACATTTGACCATGAAAGTTGATCCTCCATTTTTTGCACCAGCAAAGAGACAGAGGAGATGTAAAAAAATAATAAGGAACTTCCTGTCCTTCTTTCAAATCCCCACCCTATAAGTGCTTTCCKGCTGCTGACAGAAATGAAAGTCAGCCTGGATGAATCCAGCAGAGATACCCAGAGGCACCAGAGCAGTGCTGGGCCCCTCCCAACGCCACACCACAGTTCAAAGCCTTGAAAGGCTGCAGATCTCCCACCGTGCTGCAGTTCAGCTCCCACCCAAAGAGCCACATACCTTGCAGCAGTCTACTCTCTTTGCAGCATTATCTCCTCTATTGCAGGAGGTCTCCTGTACCTTCTGCCAGCACAGTCACATGTTGCTCTCATGGTGCTCAAATGCTGAGCAGCATCTCTGCTCCTCCTGCACATTTTACCTCCAGCCRCAGGTCAGTGCCAGCCAAAGATCTTTGTTTGCTGAGTAAGTAAGAAATAAGGATGTAAAATACAAATGAAAYGAATCAAAAACAAATCAAACCTTTTCAAAAGTTAAAGGGATTCATACAAGTTGAAGTTTATTTCTTAGCACAATAAGAACTCAGCTACTTGGACTGYTGATTTAGCCAATAGCTTGGCTACAGAAAAAGATGGCTCCTAGTTGCAAGACCTGGCTTAATTAATACCAACTTCCAAAACAACTGAAATTGTCAAGCATCTGGCTCAGCCTGTTACAGAAASTCAGGCAGGACCTGAACTTTGGCTAGAGATTTGAATTTTACTGTATTTTAAATCTGATAGTGAGAGGGTTCGAACAGCAAGTTCCTCTGATATATCTTCAGTAAAACAAACACAGTTCTCTAACCCTATCATTTTCCCAAGATGCTGCTGTGTTGTGGACTGAAGGGCTGGGAAGAGAAAGGAGTGGAGGAGGGAGAAAAAAGTTCCTCATTCCTCCCTATTGCCCTTCCTGTTTTCATGTCTGTTTATTCAGAGGATTGTCTTTCCACAAGCAAACAACTAGAGACAAGCTCACTCCAAATGTATGTTCTCTCGTGTTTCAAGCACTTGCTCTCTGTTCTCGCTGAATGTTTAGTTACAGCATGAAAAATGGATATGTGGAATGAAGACATTTCCCCTTTGACTAGCACATTTGCCGAAGGTATGTCAAGGATCTGAGGCAAGGGGTATGGGCAAGCTTTCAAGAAAGTTTTCCCCCCTCTTCTCCTTTGCTTGCTTATTGGAAGAGCAATAAATATCAAGCAGACAGACCCTTCTCACAGTTACAAAGCCTACCTGTAACTGAGCTGGATAATTAGCAGCCTTGAAGATGATATATGACTTTCATTACCCTTTGGGACTGGAGACTAAATGAGGACAGAGCTAATTGCCGTGCAAAGCAGTTTGGCATGAATGAGAAAAATGCAGGCGCTGTCTCCTGCCAAAAAAGGGCCCTATTGCTGCTCTGATCTCATGGCTGGTTTTTGCCGCAGGAGTTCACTTGGTGTCCATAAATCATGGTCTGCTTACAGCTGAAACTGCACTGAGTCATCAACATGCAATAAGCTGAGTGACAGATTCCAGCCTGACTACATTAGAACTTCAGACTTAGTCCTCCCCCCCACACTACCCGTACTTAACAGAAAATTAAACCCAGACTACACAGACATGAAGGCTGTGAGAAATACAAGGCTTGTTTACTTGACAATAGTTTTTTAAGACTGATGTTTCCAGGAAATAACATCGTGCATTTTGAAAGGGAGAGGGCCACAAGTACTGAATTTATAAAGTGACCCACTGCTATAGTACTTGGTTTGTCCTTCCTCATGTAATAGCTGATTAAAATGTATTGCCCTCCTTTAATGATCTAAAGTGGCACTTTGTCATCTTAGTTCTTATGGAGATAGATTTAGTCAGCTAACTGAGAAAATATTTTGCTGCTCTTTAAAATTAGGCCAGAAGAACTTGAAATTTGATTGCAAACCTGCTTCCAAAGTGACCTGGGGCATATTAACATCCATATCGTACCCTTAAGAAGTGTGGGCTTCTGGGGAATCTAACCCATCAGTGCAAAAGAGAGTCCTTGAAGAATCTCTTTTGTCTCCCCATTCYGTTTTACAGAAGATCTTTTGCTTTTCCCTAAAGGTACCTTAGGTCTATTTTTTTTTTAATGGAAGAGATTGTGCTGAATTTGCAATATGGTATCCTGTCAGATCCTAATCAATTAGCCCACATCAGCTGAGTATAAGGCAGATACCAATTTAACTCACAGAGCTAAGCCTTCTGATTTTCTCTAAGGGCAGTCACATAACTCATTCTTTGTAGTGCCAAATTATATTTGACATTTAATTTAAAACTCAAGGTACCATAATGCAAAATCTCACTAAAAATAATGGTGATAAAGCAGAGGAACATTTCATTTGACAGTGAGGATTTTTTCAGCTTATTTATGCACCCAAACTTTTCCCCCTCACCCACCTTTCAAAGCCCCAAACTCAGGAGGCAATCACTTTGAGGTGATTTTAGCATCTACAGGTGCTTGCATACAGCAAAGGGGCACTTAAAGGTGAAGCAAACAAGGTGATTGCTGAGCACCTTTTGGTGGGTGAGCTCTGYCCTCCTCTCCCTGATGACACATAAGCTTGACTTTTCATGCTGCTGTAGATAGTGGAAAGAAATATTTCCACAGAGTGGCTGGGCTAACTGGGCACACTGGTTGTGTGWGGACAGGGGAAGGGGGAGTCAGCCTGAAAAGGCTGAGTTTTCTATGTTTAGAAGACCCAACAAGAGAGAGGAAGAAAAAAATGTTTAATGGCTTCATTCACCATTCTCTGCCATGCCGTAACTCTATTCACAGTGACCTGGCACAATGGAAGTCTGGCGGTTCATGAAGCATGTCTAGACYCTGACAATGCTGGTTCAGGCACAAACGGTAATAAAAACCCCAAGTTCTCCTCCTTTCTTGAAAAGCACAACACACTGTGAATTGGTGGGGAGTTCTAGCCATGGGCTCACTTAGCAATTCCAGCWACAGTCAAACTCTAATAAAAGGCAYTGCTGGGAAAAATTGCAYRGCCAYCTCTGTCAAGGTGAGSGGYTTGTAGGGACTATCTGTTGGTAGTGTGCAAAATGCTAAGCAGCCAGACATTTGCCTGGCTAATCCAGAGCAGCTCTACAGGAAGAGAAAGTAATGGATAACAGCAGGCTCTGCATTGTTGAGACAATACCATATAGCAATAAACTAAGGATACTGGTAGCACAATCCTCCCGAGAGCGACTCAACTTTTGTCCTGTCAAGAAACAGCTACTGCTTTGCAATAAAAAGAAGCAAATGTCTAATGYTCTCATCCTTTATGCGCCAGATTAGCTCTTGGGGAAAAAAATCATCACTGGTCACAACATGCTTCTCAGCCTAAGATGGATGACTCAAATTCGGGGATGTTAGGTCTTTCTGTGGATTTCAATCCCTGATTAAGATGAAAACAGTTCAGGGCTAAACTTTGGTATTTTTAGAGTGAATGTAGGCCTCAGGTAAAGCATTCTTGCTCTATTCCACATTTGCATGTAGGTGCACGCATATGCTAGTGGGAGTCAAGCTCAAAACCTTACCCATGTGAATGGATCCMTGTCTTTTAGTACTTGCTATGTGCTCCACATTTATGTTCTAGAATACACAAGGTATTATCTGGAGTATAAAATATGGACAGGAAATAAAGTTGCTATGTACCTGAGTGAGAGAGTGCATTATCAGCATACTTGGAAATGAAACAAACTGTATTTGATGTTGATATGGAGTGGCTGTGTGGCAGGTTTAAATTAGTGAAACAATTGTGAGGGCATAACAGYGCTGTAGACGGTAATTCCACCATTKTGGAATAAAAAACACAAACCCAAAACTTCTGGAAAAGCAATTCTTCAGCATTGTATAACATAGAGAGATCCATTCTATAGCATGTGTCCTGTAATTCAGCTCTTCCAGACTTCCTGAGCTGCGACTGTATAAAGACATCATTTTCAATAGCAAGGACTTTGTATTTTAATTGTAAAGACAGGAGTACCTTTCACAAGTCTAGAGAACTGCTTTCTTAATCTAATTATACTTCAGCTTTTATAACATACTGTGGAGTTCCACAGTGTATTAATGTTTTATGTGGAAAAATACTTCCATTGGTTTAAGCACTATTAACAATTTTAAGAAATAGAGATTAAGCATTCCCTATTATTTTTCATAAAATTTCAGATTGTATCATCAGGAATTATGCAGATTGCACACCTCSATCTCTACTCTCATTTTACTTAGCCTCTCCTCATCTGGAAATCTTTCCAGAAATTGGCTCACTGCTTTTACCTTTTCTAAATCCTTTACATAGGGTATTTTGAGTCCAGGGCAAAGTATGATTTTCAAGATGCTAATCTGTTACAGTTTCATATCATCCACCTCATACTCAGCACTGCCCCAGAAATTTTTATGATTGTCAATTTGTGTAGGTACACTTATAACTCCTCATCAATTTAAGAGCAGCATTTTGGCACACAGTGATGTAAAGAAGACTCAGAAAACAGCTTGTTTACTCCTCATTTCAAATAATCCCAGAAAAATGGATTAGAGTTATTTTCAATCCCTTATGACATGGTATTTTATAATTAATTGCACAAACACATTTGTCACCATCTTAATCATAGTTTACAATGATTTCAACAAGCTCTATTCTGTTCCAGTTTAAATTCCCTCAAATTCTTCCAAGCTCCATTGTGGAGCAACTCTCCACATAATTTAAACTTGTGTTTAACCACAGTTCCAGGTCCTCATCATATTTGTATTGAGGAGCATTTTCCCAAAGCACAAACAGCAATAGCCTCAAACAATTTGAATTTCCTGGCCACTGTCTGTCCATCCAATCCGAGGAGCTGTAATATCTTACATTTCCTCATCACTGACCAAAGTATTTCTGAAATTCCAAGTTAATTAGTGCAACATTCCAACTACTGTAAGAAGCTAAACCCTGGTTTTCCAATGGGATGAGCAGGGGTTGCTRCTGTTCCATATACAATAAAAATAAATTCCCTAGACAACAACCAGTAAAGCCTAGATGGCCAGATAACAAAAGATGAAAAACACAGSACTTCTTTTTCTCACATTGTAGTTAGTTAAGGAAAGAAAGGCTGACAGAGAACAAATATTTTGCCCAAGATTGCCAAAACTAGGTGAAACAAGGACAAAAATTTAATCCAGATTTCTTTAGACTCATTATGGATCCTGTATCCCATGATCATTTTGCTCAGTAAATAAATGGTAATCACAGCCTGACCAGCAGCCTACTGAATTCAACAGGAAGAGCTGAGGACATGCACAGCAAACTAGATTTCTTAGTTTTTAAGGCATCTCTAATTCATTAGCCATGAATAATATAATATTCACAGAGGCCCATCTGGTGTTCAGTTTTGTCTATAAGTGYTTTGCATTGTTGGTCTGATAACACCAACTAAAACCTGTAAAGTGACGTACAGGTCTTTGGAAATAGTAGTGGGATCAAAAGAAATAAATTGAGTAAAGGAGAAAAAAATAAGCTTACTTTAGTTTGTAAAGAATAAAATTGATGYCTTTTCAGCTTACACATAAGTTCCACACCATTGCTTTTTAAAATCAGCGGAAAATAATCTAAAATCAAATTGATTTTGGCTTTTACATTCAGATGCACTTCAACCTCTCACTTGCTGGCCTATACAAGTAATGTCTTCAGCCAGCCTGTGTTTAGAATGGGTTGAACATCAGTTTGTATGTTCACATGCTTATTGGAATTTTCTCATTTCCATTTCACCTAGAGCCAATCACAATCAGATTAACTTGCTGGGAAATATGTCAAGAGGCTGATTTAATGGGTGTTTTAGCAAAGAAATGGTTCCTCATATAGTGAAACACTTTTTTGCCTATAACACRTTGTCTATTGCCCATTTTGTGTCAATAAATGGGAAGATGGATAATCAGAACTGTTCATATTTATTCTGAAGAGCTCTCTTCTCCATCACATGTAGATTCATAATCAATCATGACAGAACTGCAAAATCACATGAAAATATTTCCTAGTCTACATCTGCTCCTTTCTACTAGCAAAATCTGGAGTATCTGCAGCCTTCCATGTATGGAATGGTAGGGTAGGTTTCTGAAATGGACACTCTCCTGCTCACCTGCTGCCATCCAACTGTGGATCATTTGGATTGGATAACTGCTATCTGAACTGACATGCAGTCATCCAGTCTGAGAGCAAGTATGCGAAACGATGCAACATAACACGCTATCAAGGCTGTAATAGGACATAGAACACCTGCCATTGACTTGGACAGAAAGGAGAAAATGCTCTCAATTGCTTTGTTTTCAACATTCTCTTCCCCATACTCCTCACACGTCCATTTTTACTTAATTTGTCACTGATGCTTTAAGGAGAGAGAAATGGCATGGATGGAGAACAAGAAAATGTGAAGCAGATGCCCAAGTTCTATTACTGACTCTGTTGGCGACTGGATAAGCTGTTTTTAGCAGTATCAAGTTCATTGATTTAGATGGCTTAGTTTTAGGTTTCCAGACTGAGAAGATACACACTGCCTGCTTTCCACTGTGAGTCAGTACTTCAACGCTCATCATCTTCAAAAAAAGAGTTAGAATGAGTCTGCAATTAAGGTGGTAAATGCTCTGCATCTAAAAACTCAACACTTACAATTAAATGATATCAGGAAAATACTGACTCAAGCTCACAGTAATTCAATTTACTTGCCTCTGAACGAGAAATTAAAAATGTATCACGAAGAGAGATATTGTGGGTTCAATCAATGCTTTAAAGGCCTCTGCAAATCTCAAATAAGAAGTAAAAAATCCGTGTGCAAATATTACATTGCAAAGATGATGAATGGGAATGGAGTGRGAGGTTATATAACCTGATAATATAAAGGATCTGAAAGAGCTTAAACTATTTAACTATTCAGCAGTGAAAAGAAGTCAAGAAGGATCACTGCAGACAAGAACTGGAAAGACAATATAGAAGCTGACTTGTGCAGGCTGACATTCCGCTTCAAAGAGTATTAGTGCTAGAGAGTGGTTACAAAACTCCAAGTCTTTAAAAACAAGTCTGATTTAATAAATATTTACTAAATTGTTTAAGAATTTCCTGGCATCAAGCTATAAATATTAAATTGTAATGTAAATGTTAAAAGAATGATGTTTTTTCAAATAATCAATTTAAGATTATAAGAATTTTTGGATTAAACATAAAAAATAATAATAAAAAAATCCCTGAAAGTCAAACAAAAACAGTGATGGTTAAATTCCAAAAGAACAATCCACTCAGAGTTGCTTTCATGTGCCAAAAACTATTATTTATATTGTTTATGCACTTTCATCATGACAGCCCTAACACTGAGCAGAGCAGATAGAGTCTAACAGTTACCACATTAGAGAAAAAAAGCTCTCAAAAGGTAAATAAAATGAAGTGAGGCTATRTTTTTGGATCCTGGGAGACATAAGGCCATTCTGATATTCTGCTTATATCGATTATTTTATATTGTTTAATGAATTTTTGTACTCTATCTACAAAATAAAAGTTGGCTCAATGACTAGAGCCTGCACTTAAAGGAACCACTCTATTAAAACTGGTTTTGTTTGTGCCTGGAGAATCAGAACAATTCCAGACAGTTTGTTTCATATTTCACTTGAAAGCTCCTGTTCCATTAGTATGACATTGTTTCTGAGACAAAGCTTAACCATAGTGTCTTTCCCCTTTAAAAGGTAATGACACCATCTAAGCAAAAATAACAGTGGGGAAAAAAAAAGACCCCCATTATAGCAAACTGTGGTATTAATGAAATTCTGTTTGTATTAAAATTTTCTTTCAACCCCGGTCTTCCTGTTCAGTGGGATAGTGTCAACCTGTCAAACTTTTAATCAAGAGCAGTTCATTGATGCTTCCATTATGTCAAAAAGCCTCACCTAGGTGACTTCAAGGGGAGACAGCAGGTCTGACTTTCTCAGCATCCAAGGCTATGAATTTTTMATTTCTCACCCCCCAATTTTTAATTTCTAGTATGTGTATGTGGATAGACACAATGTCTTTTTTTATTGTATCAAATCTATGGTGTACATTTCAATCAAGTTATAAGGTCAAGAGAAGAAAGGTAAATACTTGAAGAAATAATTTCCTAATTTTTAGATTGAAAAGAAGAGGCTAGTTAGAGGACTGAAATCTGTGCATTCAGAAGGTCTTTTAAATGACAGCTACTCCAGCCAAAATTTCATGAGACCGTATCATTATTCACAATTTAGAATCTCCCTAGAAATTATTTCACTGAGGTGTTCCATTTGCAGAGATGCTGATAATAATGATATCATTTAGCCTACTAATGAATTCTTCCTTTATTGCATAGAAGTCAAATTTGGGGCCAGATCCTGACCTCCTGCAGTAGCTGCTATCCATGAGCAAGACTGGAATGGACTAAAAGTCAGTTTAATGAAGTACCTGTACCTCATGCTGTGTTGGCAGAATGCTTGATGTGGAAAATAAAARTAAACTCCCCCATGGCAGCTCTACAATGCCTTCCTCTGCAGCTTATCTCTTACTAAACTGTTACAAGTGAAGTTATAAGGGAACTGTGACTAGGAAAGGCTGTGTCTCCCTGATTCCAGGGAACCAAAATGATTGTAGTTAGAAGGTGACTGAGAACAGCCTTAAGACAATTCTGATTTCCATCTCAGTATCAGCGTGGTACACTGTTGACCCCATGTGATAGGCAGGAAGTTTTTTTTCTGTGTGCTGCAGATAAAAGACAAGTCCCAAGGAAATGCACAGTGCCCCTACGACCTCTATTTAGTCCTGGAAAAACTGACAGAATTTCTATGCTAGACCTTCTGATTTGATGGTTTCTACCATACTCATGAACAAACCCATCTTTTTGCGTTCACCGTAATACCCCTTATTTATCAATTAGATGTACAACRAGATGAGTTTTGATTGAAAATACTTTGTTGTTTCATGATCAGGAAGTGAAGTCAGGGAGAATTATGATAACCTGAAGATATGGTTAAAGGAGCTCCAGATCTTGGGTTTTTTAATAAGTTTGCAAAGGCATATTAATGGGGAGTGTACTACATAATCCATCTCAATTATTTACTCTTCACTCTTCTGCCAAACGAAAGATTCTCATCCAAACAGTTTGGTGGTTTTGTTGTGTTTTTTTAAACGTATCATGTATAATTAGAAGATGACTATATGAGTCATTTATAAAGCCAAACAAGAAGACCAGAACTCTCATAATGTGAAATGACCAGCTAATTACAGGACTGGTTTAAATTATGTTCCTAGGTATTACTTGTTCTTTCCAAAATGGGCTGGATATCTGTACTATTAATTCAGCCCCAAAGACCAATTTCATTCTTGCAAACATATTGCACATTTAAAATGCAGCAAGGTTTAAATCATCCAAGCTTATTGTTTTAACTTCCAGCATTTCATTATTCTCCTTAATGGTTTGCACATTGTTTTACACAAGTACAATATAATTTTATTGCATGATGTAAAAAAAAAACAAAMCAAAAAACCCAAACCCATGTACCATTTGCTTCCAAAAAAAAAGATGAGAAGTGATGGGACAGGAGACCTAAAATACAATGATGTTTTGCCTATAGACAGGAAAAGCTGAAGGTTGTTCAACATATGCTTAATTGAGAAGATACATACAGAGTATAAGCAACATATATACATTTGAAATCATTTGCCTCTCAAGATTGGATTGGCAGGAATATAAAGAAACTGAGCCAGCCCAATTTTTCTTTCATTGTAGTCAACTGGAACACTGACAGCTTTGGCTGGGCCAAGAGAAGGCACTAATTTAGGCCCTGTAGCTACTACTTGGAGCAGGTTTTGTAGCTGGGGATGACAGCTTTGAGAGACCCATCTTGGGGGGTAAAGTACTAAATGTGCCAGGTGGTTCCTCAAAACATGGAGGAACTGAAGGTAGAGCCTGCAGTCTCAGACTCAGCTTCCTTATTCCCCTGGGGAATCTCAGGGGCAGCATCTGGGGGTCAAGAAYCACATCACAGTGCCTTATTTCATGATCTCTAGGACTGCAGGTGCCACTGGTTAGAGGAATGGAAATAAAAAGTCACAGTCTTTGTGGAGAGGAAAGCACTCTGATGGATTGACCCTGAAAAGTGCAGATACTTGCCTTTAGCATTAGGAGATCTATGARGAATTAAAAGAATATATTTCTAATTGTTCTTTTGTGCAATACATAAATTGCTTTTTCACAAAACTATTTTTATCAAATACTTCCACAAAGCATATCCAGTGAAGAACTGTAACTGCAAAGCTGTTTAAGGATCGGTGCTTCCCAAGTGCCCTCAATTGCTCCTGTTCTACTTGCCTTGACCTGTTGCATCATGTTATGAGATATCAAACTGCCATCATGTTCCATTTTAGAGCTGATTACACTTCATTGGTGGGCAAAGTTGCTGCTTGCTGAGGGTTTSTGAGGTTTGATTAATTTGTGCTTATGAAGTGCTTTGAAATTCTTGCACGAATGATGTTACAGAAACACAGAATATTGCTGCTGTTATACAGGCAGGTACATGATTAAAGATTTGATGTTGCAAGGTGTGGCTGGGCCTTACCTTCTCTTTGGGAAAACATTCTGGTTTCCTYTGAATTCCCTCTGGCAAGCTAATACAGTTCCAACTTCCAACCATACCAAACCAAAACAYTTCAATTGTCCTAGGGTAGGGAAAAATAATAAAAAAAAAGATTAGATGAAGGGTATTTCTGAGAACTCATTGCCTGTCTAGGATATTGCACCTCTAGGTGGTCTGATAAACTTCAAGGGCACCTTCGTGATTAGGTTTATTCTCAGACTAACAGCATTCTCTTCAACATTTTTTTAATCAACTAGAACTCTTTTAATTGCTTTCTCCTCTAGGTATTTTACAGACACCTRACTGCCTGTTAAAGCATCTTCTTTAAGTGTCCTTATCTGTGATATCCTCTCCTTGGGTGGAGAGACCTACCTATCCTCCTCCCTGATCTCTGCTGCCCAAAGGGAGCTGTTACACGTTGTATCCCTTTCCATAATTTCTGACTCTGAACCCGACAGCTCCCATCTGCTCTGGGAAATGCAGCTCCCCACAGGTGATTCATTCTCGGCCAAGGCAGGAAGCTGTAGGGCTCAGCCCACAGCCAGCCTTAAAAGACCCAGGTTAAAGATAATTMTTGCACGGACTTATTTGTTTAAAGATTTGTTCAAGTTACTCACTGCTGCCATGCCTGGTTGTGGCCATGACCACACTGCTGTGGCCCTTCAGGAACRTACCAGCTCACAGAGTGAAGGGCAGGATTCCTGTCCAAAGCACAGGTGCCCAGTGCCATTTGAGAAGGCTGCAAGGCATCCAGGACATCTGCACAGGAATAGCAGAGATGACGCAGGACCTCTGTGCACTGACACTCCACCAGGGTAGCAAATGGATGCCAGGCAGACATCTGCAATAGCTAAAACAACACCAAATGCCAACGATGAGGCCACCAACTTCTCTCTGTACTATCCAACTTCCCCGTTTTCTACTACTACCAAGGGCATTCAAAAGGATTGGCCATATTGATCCTCTGTGTTGACCACATACTTCATATACTTTTTGTCTTGCTTTCATCAGGCCTAACATATTATGATCACCAGTCCTATCTTCGAGTCAAGTCATAGCATGGAATCTTAGTTTCATTTTTCCTGCCGGTTCTGCTCATTTCACATCCTGCACACAATAACATTTTTTGTTGTTACTTTCCATAATAACTCAATAGGTAATTTTGCACATACCTTTCTGCATATGGCAACCTCTGGGGTTTYGGTGCTTTATGCTTGCTTAGTTTCCAAAGAGCTGTAAAGAAAAAATATTGATTGGTTTTGCCTCAGGCTTTAGTAGACAAACTTACCTAGACGGTAAGGCCAGATTCAGAGTACATGTCTCTRTTTAAACCATGAGAACACTAAGCATTTAAGAGGTTCAAAATAACCAGGCCAAACAYCCTTATTATTTATCTAACAATGCCATCAGTTTCCTGGCTGCTGCCAAAGCTCATGCCATAGTCCTATCCTGTTGCATATTTTCAGAAACATAAATCTTATGAAGAAGTATTTAAAGGTACAAAATTTTTCAAAATGAAGCATATCAGGAGCCTCTCACTCAGTCCCAGCTAGTGAGTTATTGCACATTTAAAAACCTGTACCTTCAGCTTCCTGATCATTGTTCTTGTCRGTGTATCTTTCAAAAACTGGCTTCTTAATCTACTCTGCCATAAAGTTTCTTTCATTAGAAATTAACAAGTCTGTTCTGAGCTTTTCCTAGGTCTGGGCTGGAATTCCATGAGGCGTTTCTTGTCAATCACTATACTCCTTGCACAGCTTGCGCTGTTCCATGTGTGCTTTCAACTRGGTATTCATGCCTGGCCTGTAGATACATTTCCTGGCTCATCTCAGGCATGTCTCTATCCCCAGGTGTGAAATATGTATCCACTGCATGATGTCAGCTCTTAAATCTCTTGAGATTACTGTTCAGCTCCATTTAAAACAAAAYCCATGCAGTTCTTCATTCACTTCCTAGGGGTGGGCACAACAGTCTGTGGCACTTACTGYTTTCTCTTGGCTGACCATGGATTGCACATTGCTTTCGTGCCTGTCACACACCATGCTGTTTTGTAAGACTGCCTTGAATGAGAGCATTTGCAGAAGTAGAGTCAGAAGCAGATTTTCACCTCATTGTTTCCCTTTCCTGGATATACCAAAACTCCTTCAATAAACACTGCAGTCTGCATCTTTACATGCAGAGCTGTTTCTGCTCTCCTTTCTCAGGCACCCCCACACTGGTGCTTTAGGTGCAAATAATGCTTTAGGGACTCGTGCTCCACTTTCAATTTTCTTCTCTTAATGCCATTTCTTTCTAATATATGAGTATTCTCACAAGATTTCATATCGATGATTTTCAGCAGTCAAGAGAAGTCCAGTGGCAGATGCATAGTTGAGCTTACTCTCAATTTGCCTTCATTCACCCTAATGTTTTGTCTCCAGCACCCACAGAGAAAAGTTATCAGAGGTAAATATTATGTGCTTTTTTTGCCTATTATTTTACATTTGTTTCTTGGAATTAAGATGCCCTAAGCTACAACACTTGCAACTAGAAGCACAGTATCCAGTCAATATCAAATCTCTTTGAATTGGAGCTGACACTGATAATCATACGTGCTCATCAATAACTGCTAGAAGGTGTGGCAAAGGTTGCCAGGCAGCTGAACAGCTSTTCCTCTTCAGCATGCAACAGTTATTGACTCCCTGATTTCCTCCTTAATTCTTTAATCACCCAGCCCATCATGACAGGATATATCCACACAGAAAATAATCCACGTAAAAAGGACACAGATGGGAGTGGACAGAATGGAGGTGTACACCTGGCCCAAGCTAGGTAATTACTCCTACTTTGCCAATTAAAACCCCATTCCCATTTTTGCTGGTTTAACAGTAAGCATCCATTTTATATTCAGCTCTTTGTTTCAGAGCAGATGTGTTCATTCTTACCTTTTAAACTATGTCACCTTTCCCTCAACATGGGTTTAGGTTAATAAACTGTACATCAAGCACTGCTTAAAAGCTGGCTTTGCAGGATGATATCTGATGAGGGAATTGCTTTTAATTACTGTACAAGTGAGTAGATAAAAATCACAGTCCTAATAATCAACTCCAGAAACTGACAGCAACGAAGTCTCACATTTCAAATGTGGATTATTTTTTCTTTCAGCATTCAGCTACAGAAGGCAAATGTTAGTGGTTGGATCATCTTCTGTAAGCAAGCCAAAGTTATGTGTAACATTTTTGGATGCTAACAGGACACAGTTCTGGCAGAACAGAAATAAGGGTAACATTAAAGATTACAGCAAGCTTGGAAAGGAAGAAAAGTGCTTTTCTCTATTCAGACTTTCAGAAGAACAATAATCTCACCTACATCTGCTGCTAGAACTTCGAAAGTCCAAGGACAGAAAAAGCAAACAACTTGCTTGCACAGCTATCAAAAATCAGAGAGAGCATGAGGCTTCCCAGATTGCCTTCAAAACCAGCAGCATTTGGCCCATTACCATCCACACCAGGCTAATGTATTTTTAATAGTTCACCTCCTAAAGAGATACTGCAGGCCATGAGATGCAAATTAGGCAGCCAAAATTGAGCGAGTTTGTGCTATGARAAATTTCAGGGGGGAATGAAATAAATGAAAGTAGGATTACAAACTGGGTTTGGTGCTCTGGTGAGAGGAGAAAAATGTGCTCATAAAGCCCAATAAAACTTTCTTTTTCTGGTTTATTAGGTGTTTGCAAAAACGTCTCAGTTGCAAAGTACAACATGTTCTTTTTCTGAAGACTCATCTACATCATGGAGGCTCTGATAAATCAGCTGCTTTCTTTTTCAGCCAACTACACAGTATAGGAAGCTAAGGTTACTGTTATGGCTTTGTTCAAACATTAGATGTTGCCTGAAAGCTGCCATGTGAACTCCATTTTGAATGCATTTCAATGCAGGATTTTACAATAGGAAAAATAAACACTTAGCAGCTCAGGAAACCAGGATCTAAAATACTGTAGACATGGATTTGTTTATTTGTTGCTTTCCTGCTATAGATCAGCCTGTCAGGATACCTCCTTCATGTAAATATTTAAGATCTACAACAAACTACTAAGGATCTACAAGAAAACAATTCTGATTAAAAAAAAAGGATCTACAAGAAAACAATTCTGATTAAAAAAAAAATAATTAAAAGAGAAAGAAAATGAAGGACACAGAAACAAACATTGATGTGACTCCCTTTGCATCTAACAAGTGTATTTTTTGCTGAAAAGGAAAAATATTCTGATTGTAAAGGTGTTGCATCTAGTGAGTGGCCCTTGGTTCCTTGAAACCACATGTTCTATAGATTTTAAGTTACTATATTCTTTTTTGACTATTTTGTTTTAATGGGGCAATAATGTTAGCTCTCAAAAGTCCACATGAGAAACTGAAAATCCTGAAAAGGATTTGAGAAGTAGAGAAGTTCAGAATAGTAGTCATCTGGAAGTCTCCTCTTTTCATGTCGGTAAAGTATAATGTTACTTCACGCCATTTGGCTGCAAATGTAAATTACACCTTTTTTCAGTTGTTAGGACAGGATAAAAAAACCACATAATTCTAATGAGTCATAAATGTTTCACCATTTTTTTCTTCATTTAATTCATATGGTGCCAACACCTGTGAAAACAATCAGCATCATAGCTGTGTGCTCTACTTAAATTTGCTTTAGGGTATGCTTGAGTAAAAGCTTTTATATCTCATTTCTCTACATTATTAACAACATGATGGCCTGAATCATTCCATAATTTAAGTATGCTCATTTCATTCTCAGCCATTTTATTAGGGCTAGAAAAGATGCTCAAAGACTATGACAGTCTTAAAAAAAGACACACACACGTACCCATTCCTGATTCTTACTGTAGCAAAATATCTATAACAAGATCTTCACATTATTTTTTATGTGCTTTGGCAGTTTTGCACCTTGAATTACGAATCTAAACTGTTAGTACAAGAGCCCTACTACAAAGCTTTCTCCCAAAAGGCTTTGCAGCCATTGCTCTAAGGTGAGTTCATTTCATGAGAGCGACATCTGCAGTGATCTGAATTTYAAGCTATTGCCAAAGAAGAGCACAACTTGTTTAGCTGTGGGAAGGGCAGTGTTGGAAGCATAGTTCTGGAGTCACTAGATGGTGCCAGAGAGGAATGTGCAATGATAACTACAGCCCTGCTTCAGTTACTGCTGGGCAATGCGTGGGTGAGCTAATCAACAGAAGGACACAGGCGAAAGAGCATCATTTTCAAAAATACTTGGGGGGAAATTTAAAAACACTTCAGTGTCTGGAGAAATAATGTAGTGGCTGGAGGATACAGTGAAGATCCTAAATCCTACTGCCTTTCAGTGGACATCAGACTGTCACAGCTCAGCAACTTAAGTCAACCCAAGGCAGTCAATTCAAAGATTCTGAACTTCAGCCTTTCCCCACTGTAGCATAGTATCACCTGCATCCATGAGGATGTGAGGGCTGAGCTGACCACTCCCTTCCATGCTTACCAACTTTGAGGTGGTTAAAACTAAGTGGTCTGCCAGTCATTTCAAATAACATTATAGTAAAATTATCCCAGTAACCTGCACATTTTTACCTAGCCCTTTGTTTCTTCATGGATAAAAATCTATGCTTGTGATTACTCACCAGTGCCCTYAGTGGCAGGTTGCACAAAAGATACCAACAAGCACCAGTCAGAGGACGAGCATTCTTTTCTCTTTGCTGCTATTAAAAGTTCTTACGAGGTCTTCCACACAGACATGGGACTTTGGGGAAGTGGGGGGGAAACGTGAAAAGCAATCCTACTCACTAAACACTTATTTGCATATCTATTGACTTATAACAGCATGCACCAGACCCAGTGTCATTCAGTGCCAGATGGGTACACACAGCAACATGACTAGATGAGACCAAATCTCAGCCAAACCTTTCTCTACATATTTTCATGCTTTCCATTTACTGGACCAAAAAAAATCAACTGCTTCTTCCAATTTCACCTTTGTCTAACTTTCTTCCTCTCAATCTACTAGATTCCACTTTTAAAGCCTAAACTGAAATCCCTGTGATTTAGACAGACACTATCTTCMCCTTTATAGGAAAGAGGTTGCCCTTGCAGAATCCATTCAAAAGGCCACTCAGCATAGCAGGACTGYGCTTGCTTTGCATTGTTCGATTCTCAGTAGTTTACTTAGCCTAAGGTCTGTTTTATTTGAATTGCTGCTAGGAAGTTTAGAAAAATATGAAAGAAATAAATTTTAAAACGTCTGTGAAATAATCTCCATGTTCTTGAAGATATTCAGACTTCCTAGCCAATATGGTGCCATACATGCATTCTTAAATTTGAAGTGGAACAGGAAGGAAATATTTATACTGGCTGTACCTTAATTTAATTACATTAATTAAYTAAGCTAGGAGGTCCTGAAGCAAAGAACAGAAGAGAATGAGCTTTACTTTTCTTTTTCAATAAAACTGATCTGTTATTGAAATGCTCAACTAAAAATCAGATCTTTTACTTACAGGAATACTCATTTGCCTGGCTGTAAGCTGTAAATCTTTCACAGTTTCAGTTCTTCCACTGTGAAGGCAGCTTCTGTGCTAGGAATTTTAGGAGGACAGTCTTGAAACGCTATTAATAAGAACTTATACTTCATATTTGATGTAGGTGCACTCTGCCTCCTAATGGAAGTCGCATGTGTTTTTCCTCCAAGTATGCACCGGTAAGTAATGACCCATCATCAGGCAGTGACTGATGGCAATTGATCATATGGCCATCTACAGCAGCAAGAAATTAGAGTCATCTCTCAAGAGAATAATCAGAGAACAATTTTCCAGGATCATTACTAGCAAAGAAGCTTGCTGAGGAAGAGAACAGTCTCAGTCTTTACTTTGGATTTTCTTTTCTTCTCTGGATTTCATTTTATACACAAGGTTTACATTTGGTTTTAGAAAATTTTATGAGGCAGACTGAAATGTTAAGGGGATTAAGGAATGGGAGACAGTCTTTCACCTCCAGGTCTTCAGCTGAAATCCAGCTTAGGTTAGTAATGAACAAGAAGTATTTACCATTGCTGTTCACTGTCTGTGCAATATGGATTRGTGGTTCTGGCTCAATTCCTAGCAATAAATGTGCATGCCACAACTGGCAACTCCATTGCCATTCTCAGCAGACAGCGCCAAGAATTAAATGAAGCATAGGAAGYAAAGTTACCTCTCCCCCACTACAGGCCAGGGTGGAGGCACGTTGGCAGGAGAAGCCTCCTCTGYTGCTGCCTGAGCAGGACTGTGCCACAGTTGAGCACAAAGATATCAGTTTAGTGGACAGAYACACTAGCACCTTTTTCAGGAATTGGATTTTCTAATTTTCTTTAAAAAAAAAAATAGGTACCATCTAGTGTGGAAAGACTAGTGACTCAGATTGAGCCATGTTGTTCCTTATGCTGAAGTATAGATTAACCTGCTGTTATAAAGAAGAGATTGAAACTTGATGTAAATGCAATAGATTCCCACTACACAAGGCTGTTTTTTCKTGCCAGTGACAATGCCCTAGAAAAAAAAAATCAGGACCTTTTTTCCCCCAGAAGTCACATGAGAGATCATTTCTCAGTCTAGAAGACTTTGACTCATTAGCATCAGCAGCCACTAGACCAGGAAGTTTGGTTTTCCTTAAACCATAAACTTAGGATAATTCCACCGAAATAAATGGAGTCAATCACCCACACAAATCAGCATAAAAGGAAGCAGAGCACACCCCAATCTTTACCTGGCCAGTACTGGAAAGAAACTGTGACTAGCACAAACTGAAAAATGTTASCACATTCTGTGCTGAGAACATCAGCACCATCAACAGGAAGGACACTGAACATCCTTTCACATGAGCACAGCAAGAAAAGAAACCAACCTAGGCTTTGAGCCTTGGACTGATTTTACTATTGAACAATGCTGATTGAAAAATGTATGAATTTTATTCTAAAAATAGCAAGATGGGTCAAGAGAATAATGATCTCAGTCTACATAGCYAGATGAATTTATGGTGATGCCCTCTTTTATATTTCATAGGATATTCGCTATGGACCCTACATTTTCCATGGCTTTGAACACTTTATTTATCCATATTTTATTACAGTGTAAACCTAATTATCACAGCATCTTCATGATGAAAGTGATTGATAGATTTTACTACTTGCTTGTCAAGATGCTCATGTTCATTGTATTCAGCTATCACACCAATCCAGAGACTGATGACTGTTCTGGCCTATTAATAAAAGTCTATTACCGTGCAGTGATGCTACTTCTCTCAAACAATATTAATGCAAGCTCTGCGACAAGAAGCACATTTTTAACTTGCTACAATGCAATGAGGTCTATTTCATTACAATTACTCTTTTACATTTTACTCTGGCTGTCCATTCTCAGACATAAAGAACAATCATGAAGTCTTCTCGCTTCTTATTTTCCCATTGTTTTAAAAATGTGTTGTTCACCAGCATAAAAGCAATTAGTGATTTTTTTAATACCTTTACTTKCAATTGCTGAAATTGAGACAATATAAAGTGCAGACAATTTTATGAAACGCTGAGTAGCTACCTTTCAAAAATAAAAGAATCACAAGTTGACAACTCAGACACTGAAGGACTGAAGACCAATCACTGATTGTGAAGATYCCATGTTRGAGCTCAACTGGCAATAGGMAATTAATGAAATGTATTTCCACAAATAATATGTGGCAGAAAAGCAAAATAATAAAAAAGCCCACCAACCCTGAACATGCTCAAAGTGGGAAATGAAATATGCTGTCAATTGTCTTTTTCTTGTTATCAAGCAGGACATTGTATCTTTCCCTAAATGCTCCTCTCTATGATGAAATTTTTCCTTTCTGTCACTCGAGCTTTGGTCAATTCTATGATACTCAAACTGAAATGTCTTGATCCTCCTAAAGTAGCTAAATTGTGAACCGTTAAGATACTTCCAATACTTCCAGATATGAGGGCAAAACTCAGTCTGCAAGTGAGGAAAATAGCAAATGTATGAAAGACACTGATCTCTAATACCCACATTTTTTAAAGTAAAACTTCAATAAGCCTCTGGTTCTAKAGCTTCCATAGTCATTTAATAGTATTTTAAATACAAAAACCTCAAAAACAATAAAACTGACCCTATCCAATAAAATGCTTACAAATKGTTTAGTTTTAAGCATGGCAGCAATACCTTAGTTAATTTTCTTTGATGAAGATATTTATCTTGCAGCAGCTAAGCATGATGCTTAACTATTTCACTGTGAGTCAATAGCCTTACAAAAACCTACAAGGTTTTAATATTAAATGACACCAATTCTTTTGTTTGTAAAATACATGTAAATTTCTATGAAAATTTAAGCTCAGCACCCACAATCTCAATTAGCATACCTAGATACTCAGCCTGCACAAACTGTTGGTGCAGCACTGACTTTAAGTAACCCATTGAAGATACAGCCTCACGACCCCAAACTGTGCTGGTAGTCCTAATGGCTCTCAAAGGCTAAAGACTTGGAGCTCACTCAGAGAGGTTGTGCAGGATTTAGTGATAATGGCTTAAGAGGTTACCTCTCCCAGCTGTCTGCAGCAGTCCCCCATCAAAGCTGAAACAGAACCATCAGAAAGCAGGGTATGGTCCAGCCCTCATCCATAGAACTCTGAGCCAGCACATTAATTTTAACTGCCAATGGTCTGCAAACTGTAACAGTTGATAAACTGGCACGCACTTACATCTGCTGCCTCCACTAGTGAGGTGGAAGACTGTGGCAAAGTGGCAGGGTAGACATTAAGGGCAGTAACCCCTTCCTCCACCCCAACAAAATTAATAGCACTTGTTTGCCAGAGTCCTAATCTGCTCAGAGTGGAACAGTGTGCTGAAAGAAGTGACTCCATTTAACTTCGTTTGGGAGGGAATGAAGAGCAAGGATTTTCTACATTTCATGAGGCAGTGAATGGCAAAGAATTAGTGTATATACAGTACCCCTTGTAATTTTAATTCACATTGCCCCCACTCAGTGAATAAATCTTGTTAAACCTTATCCTCTCAGAGACCATCTGGATGAAAACTATTCAGGAAACGTCACCACTGGTACAAGAACTTAAATCTCACCATAAATCTCAGCATGTCAAAGCCAAGCATGCATGCCTTAAAGAAACTCTGCAGCTGTGACTCGCTCAGCGTTGCAGACATATGTGTGCAAATGGTGCCTCCCAAGAAACACACTGCTACATTTCACTAACTCTCAAAAACAAAGGAAAGCAAACAGGGTTTTTCTCATTTTCAGATAGCTTTAACCTATTTTTAATAGAAAAAGAAATTAAAATTTACTACCCTATTATAACTGCACTGGATCAAATGATCTCCACCCTTGTCTTTATCTTGCTCTGATTACTTCTCCCTCTCTTCCAAAGTACATGTGCTAATGTGGCAACCTATGCTGAAAATCAGAAATCATGATTACTTTGCCCTGGAATCTGATTGCCTGTATAGTTAGACACCTGCCTTCCTGGCAAATTTCTTTATGGTAACAGGGTAGGAGCAGGTTGGCCTTTTAAGTGCCAGACACAGTCAAAACAGCTCCAATCTATGCTCAGTGAGAGCACCACTGCTATCCAACAGCTCAATTCTCCTCTCRCTCCACCCCAAACCTAGTATCATTGTTTTTACTGTGAAGGATTTCGTGTTTAGTTCACTGACTTCAAAATACGGTGAAACATAATGCAAAATTTGTAAGACAATCCATCCAATAAGTGAAATAATAGAAAAGTTACTAAGAGAATTAATCTAGACTCAATGCTTTGACAAAAAAAAAAAAAATGGGGTCATAAATGCAGCCTTGGTGAAACAAAATGTACTGAAAATTTGCTTCATTTTCTCTCATTTCCATAAAGGAAAAAAAAGATCCCAAAATATTTGAAAAGGACGGATATCATTAACTTTTGGTAATTTTAAAAAACTACTTCTGAAAAAAAATCAGAAGGAGCTGGTTCAGAAGCATTTTTCAAGTAAGGAAAAAACATGTTTAGCATAGGTAAATACTAAGTAGCACATTTAATTTTTATTTAAGCAAAATATTTTGCTTGACAAAAAGCGAAATTTTTTCAGTTTTCTGACTTCTAAAAATTTGCACCCTGGAACTGCCAGACARCTTAAAGATAAGCTAAAAGTAGCTTCAGAGTCTGGAAGCAGGTTGATTAAACATGCTAGATGAATGCAAGTTTCATCAGCCAAAGCAATAGAATATTTCCGATAAATATCAATGTACTGCAACTCATGAGCCAAGCTTTCTCCAAAGCTGTGCACATTTCCTGATGAGACAGCTAAGTAACAATGGTGGGCTCAAGGATCTTAAAGGTATTTTCTAACCTAAATGAYTCTATGATTCTACAATTAGTGGACTTTACTCTTCCATTCAGTATAAGTGATCCAGGTTTACTTTTGTAAGGTAGTCCAGTTCTGTGCAGCTGCGKATCATCACTGTAAAGCTCCTCAGCTACCATCACAATAGCAGACATGACACTGGTTTCTATTGCAGGTTCTTGCCTGACTAACTATTAAAMAAACAAACAAACAAAACAAAGAGGAGCTCAATTAGCCGCAGTGGTAATAGGTGCTAGCAAGGCATGCAGACTGCCCTGGTGGCTCCATGTAAAGTAACCATCCTTTCCCCACCATGCAGAGATACTCAGAATTATCAGCCTTGCACAGGACAAGCAATGCTGTCGGGGCCTCAGTAACTGTGCTTTAGCATACAAGTGTCTAACAACTGCAGAATGAACCAGTTGTATCCCCCATAAAGGAAACATTTGCTAGCTCAGAAAGTAAGATGCTTGGCAATCTGTTGTTGACATGCAAGGTGTATTGTTTTTTCTTTTTAAAGCTGTATCTCATGCTGGGCTCTAATTCCTCCCACATGAATTTCTAGACCAAACTGGGGAGCTAAATTAGAAAGGGGTACTGTTTTTCTCTGCCTGCATAGTCAATGGATAAAGACACGTGGGCTGAATTACCCTCTGGAGGTGCATATCACTTTCCAGCGTCAATGGGGGAGCCTTGGGTGATTAGGTAYTAACTTAGGTGCCATAGTTTTATGCTTGAAGTCAGGTGGCTCAAATCCAGGAGCAACTGTGCTTCTCCTTCTGTCCCAAATTGGTGCATTGCAAAACAAATAGCAAATAGTAGTAGTTTTCATGGAAGTGATAACAGCTAGTATAAAAGTTAGTGCTTTGGACCTAAACCTAGAACACTATTATTATTACAGGAATTCAGCCTGTTTCATATGTCCTTTAACTTCACTCCTTCAACTATGCAGGGCTGCGTAACTGAACATACTGTGTAAGATTATTTCCAATTTTCATGGAAGCTTTACCCAGAGCCAGCCACTACTGGAAGCAGGACAGCAAATTTTCAAGGCCAACTTGCTGCTCTGGTACAGTAAATCAGTTGTTCCTACAGCAAGTAGCATTCAGATATTTTTTTTCAATGCATAATACAAGGAAAGGATGACTCAAGCTGAGTTTCACAGGTGAAGTTCAGATGAGTTCAGATCTATTCAAGCCCTCTAGATGCTTCCATATGCTTGACTCAAGTCCAAACAYTTAATCGTCAGCTCCAAACAAAAACTTCCAATGAAGAAGCAGAGGAGGGAATTGTGAACTCTGCTTTCCAGCACTAAGGACTTGAGCACTTTTTTTTTTTTTATAATCTGTCATTTGTACTTTTTCATACTAAAGGTGACAGTCTAATTCACATATGACCAACACCCATAAATCATGTTGGGGGGAGGAAATATTCATAAATCCATATCAAACAGAACCCAAATTATGACAAATGACATGGCAGTCATAAAATTGCACAAGCACAACTCACCAAGTCATTAATTTCATGGCCGTGGAAAATAAACAGACACATTTTTTTCGCAGCCCTAATAAATTTTAAAAAACTCAAAGAATGGTCCATCTGCTTCGAATAATTTTTAATTTCCTATTCTGTCTCGTTCCCATTAGCTATTCCACTGAGATATTTGCTAAATTCTTTCATTTGCCTCCTCCCATCTGTATTCAATTACTCTATTCCCAAATAGAGTTAGTTTTTCTTTCTCCTAAGTGCAGTACAAAATATCCCCACCTGTACCTTAAAGCAAATGTTATGTGTGTTTTATTATCTGTTAGACTCTATGAGTCATTCTAACTCGATTGCCTGTGCTGAAAGACTTGGAGGGCAATCTGATTTTGATGTTTTCTGGCTTTGGTGAAAAACACCTGCCTGATTCTCATAGCTAATCTATTAACTTGGTAAATGCCTCAACAGATGTTCTAGAATCAGCTAGGGATCAGGGTCTGTCCTCGTGACAGCGTCCGCTTGTAAGCTTGAAATATTTAAATGTTCAGAGATCAGAGGCCAATGATGTGTTTTGGGTACAAGCTTTCACTAAATCATATTTTTTCAGTCAGTCCCTGGAGTGCATTCCACATACAATAAGTGGTGGAGCGTTCTGACTGAGCAGGCCAACAATACAGGCCTCCTTGAACTTGAAGGGACATGAATTTCAAGGCAGCATTGGCTTCTTTTATTGAAAAATGGAACAAATTGTAGACTGTGCCGAAGCTGTTCCCTTTTAAGCTACATGTCTCTTTTCCAGTTCCTTTTTTTTCTTCCTAATGAAACCCATTACAAAAGTATAAGACTTGGCTTTGAGACCTGCCTTTCCAAGGATAACTTAATGTCTCCAAGGAACCTGTTCTAAGCTGTCATCCTCTGTTTGGGTCAGCACTGCTCTGCATGATTCACTTACTGTGTGCCTGATCCYCCACTTTTTAACACTGATTTTAATCCAGGCTTGCTCCACTGACTCTAAGACATTCCACTCTGTAACAGCCCCTGAGGCTCTCACACTGGCTGGGATCTCCAAAGCAATCCCTTGAGCAGACTTTACTCCTCCCATAGGAAGGGTGGGATAGACGCATGATATCAGTCTCAAGCCCACATGAACTCCCATTTTGCAGGTTAAGGTGCTTTTCTTCAAGCTAGCACCACTAGAAAAACATAAATGAGGAAAAAAAGGCTCTACACAGAAAACCCCACAACTACTGCTGGCCCCATTCTGCTATAAGAAATGGCCTCTTGACAATCAGAGTTGGACCTGAGAACCTAAAAATGTTTATTACTTTTATGAGCTTCTATATTACCTTAATTCTTGTAAGAAAAGCTCAGGATTGTGATAAAATGKCTAAATGTTTCAAACTAAAATGGCTGCAAGCTTCACTGCAAAAATTTTCTCAATGAAATCACATAAAAGCAGAACAAATAGAAAACAGGAGACCTTCCTCTGACCTTCACTCATCACTTGACTCTGGTCACTCACCCTTTGTTTACCTCTACTTCTTCATTTGCTAAATGAGTTTCATTAATGCAAGCTTAGTGCACTGTTTCAGAGCTATATTTATGGCTGTAAAGTGTTTTGAGAACAATACAGCAGTACTACCAATATTCAAAAAACTCATCTCTRCTTTTGCTCTTGGAGGCTTGACAAAAAAGATTTCACTGTTCCACATCTTCAACAATGCTCAGAAGCAGCTCTGTTGTTCGAGTGATCAGCAGATGGAGTTGGAGGAGTGAGAAGGGAAATGACTGATTCTTACTCTTGTTGCTGTTACACATACCATTTTCCAGAAAACAGAAAATATGAAGGGAGGGTTGATAACAAATACTTAATCATTTAAAGGAAGACACAGAGAACTGCTTRCGTGTATTCTGAAACTACCGCATTTTTCGAAAGCATCCTTTTGGGAAAGCCACCATGTTGGCCTCCAAGCCTGACAAGAGCTGGAGAAATGTTTGAAATGTGAGATAAAGGAGAGTAAAGAAGGTTCACTAGAAACAGTATTTCCATCTGAGGATCTAGAGCAAAAGGCTTCATTAAGGAGAAAAAATAGATTTTCTGTCTGTAATCAAATGTAAAAGAATTTGTGATTCTTAACTTACTTTCTAGAAACAGTTTCTTCAGTTTTCAGTCTGTACCTCTGCTACAGTCAAATGTACTCCTCCCCTTCACAGAGAGATTAAAAAATTGATAGGTCACTCGAAAGATACAATAAAGACATACAYAAGTTACAATCCAAGAATAATTCAGTATGATGTTGTTATAGCTGTCCACAGCAGAGGGTGCTAAGACTAAAGAGTTAACATTTGGGGCAATAGGAGCAAATTTGCAGCGAGCAGAGATAGATGTTTGTTGATTATGGAGCAGTAAAGACATTGGTTGACTCTTCATGAATGATMCCTCTGCTGTTTGGGGTTTTTTTCTCCTGAAATTTGGGTTTTTCATAAGAAAGGAGATACAGCACCYAGAGTAGAAAAATGATGTGTGGTTTCTTGCATCAATAATTTTACTCAGAAATTGAATTTACCTTACACACTAATAAAAACAAATCAGATCAAACAAATAAGCAGACTCTTCTCCTATACTTTGCCTCTTTTTTTCCCCAAAAGTCTTTAACTGGTCTCAGGAAGATACATTTATCTCATGCCAAAAGCAGCCTTAAGTAAGTAAAAGGGGGAAATTCAGAAATACTTCTGCCAGTGAAATTGGCYGTTACTGCAATGAAAATGAGCTATCTGACTGATAGCTTAGCTTCTATTGTGTTTCAGTGAAAACACATCCTTGAATTTAGAGCTGTGTAATGACATTATTACATTAAACTTGTTATTTGAAAATAGACAAACAGCTCCAAAAATATCCTGCTACCAGACACATGTTTGGCTTCATCCCTTCAGAGATGACTGAACATGTCATTAAGTTCCCCCTCCTTATAGCTCCCAACCCATTGGTTCTCACAGACTGGTAAGTTTGCTTGTGGGGCAGAGTGAAGCAAAAGGAAGGGAAGAAACAAAAGCTCTGAAACACATGCCCAAGGGCTTGAAAAAACCAYAAGTTTGAGAGGGGATTACCAAGGCTTTGGCTAGTGAGTGACACTAGGAACAGGAGCAAGTGAAAATTTTTACCYTTTGATGCAGTGTCCTGTATCAGTAGCTCTCCATCTTCCCCACAGAAGGGAAGCCTCCTGGATTCCCTGCTCCTTCACTCACACACCAGGCTTCTGTCCCATTGAGCCCAGGAGCAGCAATTGGGGTTCTCGCTTTGAAATGCCTTGGAAGCCGTCATCCTCAGCATCAGCTCTCTGACCTACAACACCAAATCCATGACCACAAAAAAATATTAAAAAAACCAAAACCAAAAAGAAAAAAAATTTAAAAAAAAGAACCCAGAACAAAACAAGGCCCCACAACAACAGAAAACAAATCAAAACCCATAACCCCCTCCACCAACTTTACAGAAATCAGCAGTCCAGGGTGGCTTTCTGTTTTCTAGCTTTGACATCAGAGAACTACTGCTTTATACCAGAATGAGAAGTCACACCTGGGGAGRGAACAGATGGTTCAACAGTTCTGCTTAAAAGCACAGGATAGTTGTGCTGCAAGAAAGGCATGAGGGAGAAAAGAAGGCTAAAAGACAGCCCTGCAGAGAAAGCCCTCTGGCCTCTTGTACACTGTGTCTTATTGAACACTTACTGGTAAGCCAGGCTTTGACCATCAAAGCAACTGAGGCAGCCCCCCASAGACACCTACTTGTTTCAGCATAAGTTAGGAGCCTGCACAGGCATTGATGTGATCAGCATTTTGAGAGAACTTCATCATTCTGGTGTAACCTAAGACCTTTGTGCCTAAAGCCCCAATTTCCCATCTTGTGGCAAGGTGATAGGAATTTGGTTATTGATAATAAGCCAAAAAGGAAAAGAGTAATACTCATTAGAGCACAAGTCCTCATGGCAGAATTCCTGCTATGATGGACATCACAATACCAAAATTCATTTWGTCACCATTCAATTACATGCCTTTTTTCTTTCCCCTCCAAGTCACCACCCTCACTAGGCATGACTGCTCACTGAAGAGCGAAGACAAGTAGTAAATAAAAAGCAATGAAAACTGTTTTACATCTCTTTTCATCCCCTCTACGCAGCTCCCTCAACCTTAAAATTTAGGGGAATAAGACCAGGTTTTCTATGCAGACAATGAAAAGTATACGCATTGAATGTCAATTCTATAGGAAAGAAAAGGAGACACTGAAAGAAAGAAACCCATAAAAGGAAATGCACCACATTCTTCCACCCTCTACCCCAACAAATCCAATTAAACTTGCCAAGACACACACACATGCYGTCAATCATTCCAGATCCTATCCACCCTATCAATATTTCAGCAGCATTTCACTCTCTTATTTTCCAGGACTATGCACACTCCACACAGCATGCACTCATTGTTCCCCAYGCTCCTTCCTTGCCCCTCTTAATCAGTCACAACAAGTCACATTCATTCCTTTCCTGCACCTTATGCTACACCAAACTAGCTGGTTAGCTGGCACAGCAGAGCTTCTTTGTGCTCCATTGATGCTTTAGCACTTGGCGGGTTGTGGGGTGGGGGGATTGCTGTTTGTGGTTTGTGGTTCAGTTTTTTTAAAGGTAGGATGCAAAATATGTCTTTTTATAGAAAAAAGGATACTGATACAGAAGAATTGTGTTCATGCTTATAAAATTATTTTGCTTATGGTGAAATACTGCTATCCTATTGTAGTGGCCTCATTTTAATGAACACAAGGGCAGTAGACTCAAAATTTCTGGTAACAAGAGACCCAAAAGTTCTCCAGAGACCTTACATACCTGACATGGTCATTCTTAAAGCCTGCCTAGACACAATACCATTATCAAAATAATTTCAGTAATTTGGACTTATATTATTATGCAAGCTGTTCTGGCTCAACAGAACTCAATCTCCTTAATGTGAAGGGGAGACCCATGATGGCTTTTTCATTCTGTCCATCTCAAGCACTCTCAGAGCTGCCCATATACACTAACATACATGGTAACTAATTTTCAAAGATGAGGATTATTTTGGGTGCACTAGAAAGATCATAGTCATATCTTGTGCCAATATCATAACAGGTCAATTGACTTTCTCTTTAAATTCTCACTTGATATCACCATGAGAAACATGGAAATCTAAYGTGATGGAGGGATTTCACCAAGTGTTGGGCTGTCTTTACTGACATTATAGTCAGAGACCTAAAAGKCTCCAAAAGAATGGCTGGGCTTTCAGTAGCCATTCCAGCAGARCAATCTGTCTATAAAAATTCTACCCTTTTCTAGTGTTCCCATGTGCTGAACTGCTTCAATACTGAGTGGATTGCGAGATTGAAGCTGTGTTCCTGCTGCAAGTTCCTATACCATCCCTAGGACAGTTTCCTTCATTTTCTGAAAGGCCTAAAGCGCTAATATTGCGCTTTATCATGTCCACACAAGATGGCTGAAGTGCACGAATTAAATGGCACAAAAATACACTGGTGACCACTGTAAGTGCTGGCACAGGCACCGGACAGTAGAGACCAGTTGTGTAGCTTGATATATTTGGCTCCGAATATATGTTACTAGATTCTAATGATCARTCTGTACTCTTTCTTGAATCCAAAAGAAACAGGCGCAGGTTAAAATTTTTCTTTCTTTTCCAAAGTGGATTCCTATTTTTCTGGAATCACAGCCTTCTACCTGCTGAGCTTTAATTTGTGGATCTAAAAATGCTCTTCAAAATCCCATCTTCTGTTTTAAAATACACTCCTAAAAATTGTCTCTCTGTATGACCACCCTAACTCCCACTGAAATTTCAATCTGTCACTGCACAAAACATGAATTCTAWGATTATAAAGCTTCTCATGTTATCAGCAAAAAGAAATTCAGAGATAAAACTCATTGTTTCACTGCAACTTTTATACAGAATTAATTTAAACATTAACTAAAGAGCTTCCTTTACATTTAAGCATTAGGGAATGCTGAGTTGCCAATAGAGGGAGAGAGTTCATCTGGATAGCATAACTTCATTTCCCATCCCGGAGAAAACTGACAAGCACATTCCCTTGGAGGATCCTGTTCTGCTTCCTCAGGCTCACACACAGCATGCAGTGCTCTGGGGCCCATGGGAAAACCCACTTGATCATGYCTTGAAAGTGCAGGCAAGGCCAAGTGCACGTAGAGCACTACGGCTTCTTCCATACCCTGCTAACCAACTGAGATTAATAGAAACTGAGTAAATAAAGCCTTGTTATTCAGACAGGTCACTGCCTCTTTTCAGCAGTCTTGCTGGAGATCTGTGCTTTGGAGAAACCCAATCCATCATCTAAAAGGAAGTTTGAGAGCTCCTTTGAAGCAATACTTCCCAAAAACATGAAGGGAGCTGTGTAAACTTGGATCCAGGATAAAAAAGTAAAAACCTCACTYTGCAGTTACACCTTTACTATAGTCCTCAAAGTTTTGAAAACTGATATCCCTGAAGGTGCTGTCCAGAAACTGCTCCTTTCCTGACCCTCTTAGTGTTTTCTACTTTTTAATTCTGAGAARCTTTCTTGTACAAGGCAGAAATCCAGACTTTGAGGAGATAGAAGAAGAAAAGGAAAAAGGAGAAACCTGGGGCTCATTGCTTCCCTGGGTAGTTATCTATCCTTTAAATAATTAGTGTTTACTCACATTTTTAACAGGGTTATCTGCCAAACACAAACACTGCTTCTGCAACCAGCTCAGCTAGGAAGAAAAGGAACTTCTGAATGAGTCACTAGTCAGAACTGACTGTRGAGCACCTGGAGAATATTGACTGCAATGTGACCTGTTTACTCTGTTTGGTGAGCAATATGTGATTTCCACATAGATTGGAAAATGGCTTTACGATTGAAAAGAAGTCACAGTTGTGCAGGCATGCAGTCTGAGTGCCAACTACTTATCTCCAGTAACATGAACTCAGCTGACTTGGGGATTGCCTGGAGGCGTCCAGGGCACTAGCAAACACRGCATCAAATGACTCCAGCACAGCCTTTTCGGAGAATTGTTTGACATAGAAGGATGCTGTGAGTCACCCCCCGTAGACGGTTTTATGGGAAGTGTTTGTGGGAAGCCAGTGCAAAAAAAGAGCTGAGGAGCATTCAAGAATGTAGCTGGCAAGGTGATGACGTGTGATTCTAATAAGGAAATTACAGTTTTTCTCAGCCCTGGTTTTGGTGAGGGGTCACTTGCTGCAATGTGTGGAATTTCTTTAGAGTGCTGTATCTTGCACCCTGTTCTTGGGAACACAGTGGGCAAAGCTCYCAGGGTATGATTGATTAAAATAGCTACCACATGTTTATCTGTGTATTTATCTGATGGTAGAAACCATGTGTACACATGCGGCAATTCTGACCTTAATTTACAACCAGGTCACCTGTTTTCYACTGCGCTAGTGATGTTATGAGGTAAAAATCACAGCTGAAGGCTCCCTCTGTTTATGCTGGAAGGGAAAATGAGTACCGAAATACTCAGTAGGCCAGRTTTGCCCATAAAGGACTCTTGCATTCTAATATTTGTTGCAAGTTATTCCATTCATGGAATGTGGAGAGAGTAAGGCAACCAAAAATGGGGGCCTAAAATCAGAATCCTCAACAGGGAACAATTTAAGCTTGCCAGCAGGGAGTTCAGAAGAGCCTCTATCTTCTTACTTCCCATCCCTCTTTGCAATTCAAAAATGTGTCTTCCCAGAGCCTGACCTTGGTAACTTGCATGTAAAACTTACAGCCTTGAATATATCAGGTTTGGAATTACAATCTCACTTTTCAGAAATGAGGAAGGGCTAAGAGCTGTGGTCTTTTCTAGCACACCCTAGAAGAGCTTGTGCTCTGTTTTAATCCATCAGCCTGGGGTTTAGGTCCTACTCATTGGAACCTGTCTTCTGAGAGAGCCTATTGGTGATAGACCAGTGAATGTGCACTTGAGCACTTGATCTGTGAGTCTAGGTGGACTTAGATTAAGGCAATGTCTGGAATGGGTCAGCAATCTCAACATTAAGCAGCATTTTTGGTCATTTGACAACATTAACATCAGTTGATTTTATGTGTCTTCAGTGCTGAATGACAAGCAAATGCATTTTTGACAATCTAAACAGTTTGTCACTTGGACCACTCGGTGGAATAGCCTTGTCCTCCTGTCATTTCATCTTCTCCTGGGAGCCTCAGAAGCTACCATCCTTTCTMTGCCTCTACTGCTTCTGCAAAAACTTCCCTTTAAACCAGTCAGTCACTGGAAATGTTGTTTGGAAGCTTTGATTCTCAATTGGCTTTGCTACTAAGTAGACACTTCATGTGTTCCTCAGTGAAAAAAGGATACTCCCACAGATTTATTCTGATTGTTCTGCCTGTTCCATCACACCACTCAATACCTGAAACCCTGTCCTGATTTGTATAATTTGTAGCAGTCAGAATATGAGCAACACTTACATGTTTTACAGGGAAGCAGCTAACCTCCCCTTACTGCTAATGGACCTTAAGTGAATGGGGCAATGTATTCCTTTCCCAATTATTCAATCAAATTGAAAATTATTGCTAACACAGCACCTGGACAAGCTCCCATTTATCAAATGAACAAAACCCCACAGTGAATGAACCATTCTTTCCCTTCCATTTTCTGACACTGTTGTTACATGTTAGGTGCAGTTAGCAGAATCTGTTTCCTGGTAAATCATGAGTTAGGATTCATATTTGAAGAAGATAATAGTTTCAGACTTGAACCTAACTCTCTATTTTCCCTGCAGGAGTGTATGTGGACATGAAACAGGATTGAAATTGTTCATTCAAAAGATGGCAGCCAGATGCAGCCCGTGTCTGACCTTTACATTAGGTGGGTATTCAGATCAAAAGCGTAGTTTCAGAGCTGTCTCTGGCTGGTTCCCTTCCATAGGTCAACTGATTTTTCAGAAGGCATTCTGGAAAAGATTAATTTAAATTAAACTTTTAAATTAATTTAAGTGTGCTGCTACTATCATATTATGAAAGACATCTAGAGAAAAGGCCTCCAAATGAGGGACACATCCAACAGCCAAGAGGCTGATATGACTAGCACCAGTCTCCAGCACAATGTTTTCCATCAGATTCCCAATTTAATAGCTGGTTTTACTTAAAATACACAACCCTCCCAGCCACCCCACACCAATCCAAACGGAATTATTTGGAAAGACCTAAGCTGGGATGACACCTTCATCTTTAATGCATCATCCATATGTAGTATCATCTATATGTAGTATATAAAAGTATGTTTTTCTTAGAGACACGTTTTATGCTAAGCTATAATTTGAGTGCACACACACAGTTGCCTGTGACAAAAGATGRTAAAGTAAGATCCAGTAAAGGAGTCAACACAAACTAGGAAACAAAGATAAACAGAGACTCACCAGGCAACTCAATGCAACACTAAAGCAGCCAACAGCCCTGAAGTCCCTTCTTCATGCTAAATTCATCCCAAGCATTCAGAACATTTGTTCCAATCTTTTCATGCAGACCCCCTGCGTAGTTAGTACTGCACCAATATTCTTTCATAAGCAAGACAACAAGTCCATGTTATGGGAAAATCTATAACCTCCTAGCTCCTCTCCAAAATGTCTTTTGACAAGGATAGGGCTGKTGAACTTTAAAAGACCTCTGAAAGTTCCTTGCAAAAGGCTGTGGGATTGCTCTTGCTGGATAGGAGAACAGATGTTATTTATTCCTCCTAAGAACAAGCTCTCACAGATGAGATTTGAAGGCCAACAGGCGAACRGCCCTTGAAAAACCCACATTTTGGATTTAGGTGCTGCTTACKTGCCAATAGAGGCTAGGGGCTGAATCAGGCAGCACAGCTGAGATTTGGCACACAAGCCCTGCATCCACACACAGGGTGTGAACTGCTGTGAGTGCTATAAATGGAGGCTCTGCTTCACTAGATCTGATCCATGAGTTGTGTCTGGCTTAAAAGGGTAAAAGGATTTCAGTTGTGCTGTGCCATCACAAACTCCTTGGGGGATGCAGAGGCTCTTCTACAGTCAAGTAGAGAGAATAAGTTCAACTCCTTATTTGTTCAGGTTGCACCTAGACAATCAACAGAGTTCTGTATAGATTGATTTGACTGAGCTCTTCTTCTTCGCCTACACAATTCACCTTTTTGGTTATAAAATATAAATTAAAAAAAGGTTTAAAAAATCATGCTAATAAAAAAATCTTGTGGTCCATCTGCATTTTACATTTCAGCAGTCCCAACTCCACAACCTCTGGATACCAAACCAGCTTGGTAGTAGTCATTTGTTTCAGCAGTTATGCAAAGCTGTTCAGGCCATCAGGTGCTGGGATTTATCACAGAGGAAAAGGTTTAAGACTCTCCTGAATTAAAACCCCCAAATCTCAGTTTCTAAAATAGTATCATGTTCCCAGGCTGTAACAATAACAGTTTTTACTGTTGGGTGAATCAGCCTTTCAGATTTATAATTTATTATAGCAGCAGCATGAAAAGCCAAGCTGTGTATGAGACAGAGTTAAATTTAGATCTGAAACAAAGGATGCCCCACAGAACAGAGGGCCAGCTGAAACACATATTGGATGCCAATGGAGAGGCAGAGCAATCTTTTGATCAAGAAAAAGAAGCAAGACACAGGGGAGATGGGCTCCAATTCCAGCACATTTCCTACAGGACATTGAAAAAATTATGTCCCTGCCTTCTGTCTTTATCTCCTTAGTGGCGTCCCAGGCTGGCTTGGGAAGACAGTAAGATCCTGAAATGATGGTCAGTTTTTGAAGAGCAAGACACTGCTCTTTCAACAGCTGCAGASGAGCCCAACTCCAGATGCTTCTTGCACACAAACTCACACACACATTGCTTCGTTTCAAAAGCAAGATATTTTAAACATGATCATCATGGACTAGGAACATCAATTAAACCTACTGAAGGCAATGACACTTTTTCTTGAGTTAAAACATGCAGAGTCTGGCCCTGTCTCTGGACACAGTGAGCAGGTGTCAGAGTTCTCACTTCCGCAGCTTGCTCACAAATATGTCAGTGTGAGCTCTTAGTTTAGTTTACACTTCATGCACTTTATGTAATCAGAAATATTTTGGCTGATAGTTACAAATTCCAAATTAAGCTACAAATTTCAGGTATCAAATGTGATTTTTATGACTTCTCATGATACTTTGATGCTTATATTTGGTTTACCRTTTTCTTCTTATGATTTAAATAGGAATCCCTTTATAAAGCATGGTCTGAGTGAAATCTGTCTTAATACTAGCTGCTTTTTTACTTTTGTGAGATAAATCATTTTACCATCTCAGAACCACACCCATGTAGTTTTTTGAGTAAGGGTAGTGCCCAGCTGTGAAAACTGAGCTTAATAATTAAATTAGGCAATTAAAACCACTTTTCCACAGTCTCCTAGCAAAGAGGTAGAGGGAAAAGGCAGGGTATTCAAAACCAAAACCCCTGCTAGACCAAAACACGCAATTTGTCTCTCCTGAAAGGCCTATTTATTATTAGRACTGTTCTTGATTCACAAAAGAAAAAGTGCATGAGAAAGTCATAACATACCCACTTAAGTACATCAGTCTCAAGGCACTGAGAATGCTCCAAAATAGAGGACATCAAAGATGCCCATCACACTTCCTAAATACTTAAATCAAGAATATTAATAAAGATTATGGATAATGTGACATCACACTTTCCTTAGAGATAAATGGTAGCAATTTTGTTTTTAAAAATGTATTTATACTTCCCTGCCAAGAGCAAGGAGAACACATGAAGCCTTTGAAAGAACACAAAATGGTGCAGGTATCGGGTATATTTCATATAATTTGTTTGTTTTTTAAGAACAAACCACACATACATCCATCCTKGGACAAAAGCAGGTTCAAACAGTGTCTGGGCAATATTCTCTTCCAGAAGCCACTGCAGGCATATGCAATGCTCCGTTCTTTGGATGAGGTTATATCCTTACAGAAGTCTTCAACAGACCACTGAATAAAGGCTTTGTCAACTCCTTTAGGACTTTTACAAAATAAAAACTAAGATAGTTTTTCAACTTTAGATAAGAATGACACATTCATAAAATTTTCAACCACAGAAAAAAATACATCATGTGAAAACACTTTCCACAAACATGCCTTTCTATTGAAAGGGTATCATCTTTGTGACATATGGGTAACATGAGTAGGTCTGACTATAAGTTTAAAAAGGAACTCAAAATGCAGTGGGTGCTATAAAAGGAAAGAGTCAAAATTTCTACAACAACATTGACTCTTGACTGTAACATGTCCTGCATAATTTTAGTGAGACAACAGAGAACAGAAATTCCATCTGAACCACTTTTGTAGAAGGAGGAACTTCAACATTCTCCAAATTATTAAAAGGTTACACTTCTCATCTTTAACACTGCTTTATAAAGATAGGAATGGAGAAAGATAAGGGTGCTGCCAGAAGGCAGTGAAAGGGTTAGTTGTTTTGAACACAGTATGTGTTACATGGTCAGATGCTACCTATTCATCCCCAGCATGAATTACATCRCCAAGTTTGTGATCTAAACACGTGTAGTTGCTAAGCAATACCCAGTCACAAGGTCYCCTGTAATCCGTACCATTTGCTATTTTACTAGAGATGTGCTGTGGTCAGTTTGCTAAAATGACACCTATGTCCCCACATTGGGCAATAAAACTCGTATTTACCAGTAGGGCTGATGAGCCTTGTAAAATAAATTGTTAGAATCCTTCCTCTATAAATAAATAAATAAGTTCATCTATTCTGTCTACAAAAGATCTAAATATTTTCTCTTTTCCCTGGCGTAAGTCCATGCAGCACTGATAGCATGCACCTGGGTTCTTCACTATACATGACAGCTTTTCATACTGTAAAGAACATTATTTTTGAAGGAGAAGGGAAGGAGACAAAGCTGATCTTCCTTCTTGCAAAGAAAGCTTTGAAAAGTTAATCAATTCACTAGGGCTGAGCAGACCATGCAGAGAAGCTCCTTGCACATGTATGAGTTCTTGGATCTATTCTTGGGTTTAAGCAACCAGTCCTGTTTAACATAAACCTCAGCAGCCAGAATTCTGTGTTCTAGTRAAAAATAGAGTGATGATCCCAAACAGAAATGGTTCAAGTCTGGGTGAAAAAACAGAAAAATATGGTGTCCTAAGATACTCAAGGATACCCCTCTGCAAGCTTGCAGGCTGACAGGACTTTTGAACTCTGTTCTGCTCAGGTGACATCAGAGGATTACKCTAAAGCAAAACAAGCTTGTCTTTTAAAGACATGTCATCAGTGCAAATGTTAGAAACCATGAATAGAAACCCTACCGAGGCTAAGATTCCTCCCCTTCATCTAAATTGCTGTTGCAAAAATTCAAGTGGGAACTCTGGCTGCCTGTGCCCCAAGCAGTGCTCAGAAACCAAGTGGTTTTTTCAACATGTGATTTGAAGGTGAAAAAATGCCCCAGTGATGAAGTGACACATGGTATAAGGTATAACCACTGGAATCTGAAAACCAATGGTATAACCACTGGAATCTGAAAACATTCCTCTCCTAGGGCCTGGCTCTGCAACTCTAACATTGAACCACATGATCAAAGAGCCACCCAGCGAGATTAATGCCTGTGCAGGAACCTCAGCTAGCTGAATGTCACTTTCTAGGACTTAAAAAATTGTGATGGACTGTGAAAGCCAACACTTAAAGATAATCTTAGKGCCATTTCTACCGGTAGTGTGTCAAGTCCTGCCCTTAAACATCTAGCCTATGAGCAGTTCAAGTCAATGCAAACTGCCAGTGATCTTTCTCTTCCTAACACACTTTCCAAAGAATTAGATCCAGCCCACATAATACACAGAAAGGAAAAACTTGTTTCACAGTTTCCTCCTAAAATGAACAAAATACCATTACAATAACTGTTTTAAATGGTAGTTCCCAGTCTGAGACTGCACACCAATTGTGTTAATTTTAATTTCTTTAGAATGTAGTGTGAAAAGAGTTGTGAATTTGATAAACACCTTCAGAACATGTTATGGAGTCACTCCTCTCAATCTAAAATGTGAAAACCAAGCATCAGTGAACATAAAATACTTGTGATATAGCATAGAGCAGAGTAATGGGTCTAGCACATATTGTGAGAAGTGATTTTCTGTGACAGCGAAGTATGACAATGAACAGAAGACAAATGARTTTCCTGCACTACATCCATAAGGGCTGCCTGTCCTGCAAAGACTTACACAGAACAAACTGACAATATCACCTGGAATTACCTAATCTGATTGGCATTACATGTGACAGAAAAAACATCTGTGTAGAGAAAATAAAATGTACTTATCCGTGACTGAGATACTGACCAAAACCAGATCAAACAGTGGGAACATTCCTCAAAACAATTCTAACAAGTCTCAAACAATTTATGGTAATGCAGAGACACAGAGCTCAGCACACTTTCAGTTCTAACGACAAGCATGCCACAGTTAATTTAAATGTTCTAGTTGTGTGATGTGTAGAGAAAATACTAGTGTGTAATTCTGAAACTAAAATAATCTGGAAGAAAAATAGGTGAAATGGGAATAATTCAGAATAGTATCTGTCAGGAAAAAAAATCCATTGYTGATCTATCAAAAAGGAAGGTACTGTAAGCATCATTGTCATGTTCTCTTTKTCCAAGAAAAAGGTTTCTATCAATGGATTTTTAAATGCTGCTTTAAATCTAGAAACAGATTTTCTCCTAGAAAACCAAACATTATTGATTCCAATACCCAGTGGTTGCAAACAGCAGAAACATAGCAARTATACACATAGGAGAAATCTGAATTTTTAGTGAGAGGAGATGCTCAATGAAATTCCACTGACACATTTACTACTGCTAGTAAAACTTTCCAGACTAACCCAAAACTCATGGTTTTTCCCAAAGTATATAAAGTATCTCCTCTTTAAAAATTTGTTGCCTGTATCTTAAAATGGTATATGGGGTTGCTTCAATTTTGCTGACAGAAGAGCAGAAATTTTTAAGCTATACATAAAGACAGGAGATTTAGAGGGAGAGAGAGGACAGCAGTGCATGGGGAATGGGCTGGATGGAAGGCATTGAGAGTCTAGATAGAAGATTGCTGTGGTAATAAGGGTGACATGGTAGATGATGGGAAGGTGCTCCAATTAGGGTGTGGGTGTGACAGCATCAGGATGATGAGAGGAGAATTACAAGAAAGGCTCAAAATGAACTGGAAGGGAGAAGCCAGTCAGTCAGAACAATGCTCGTTACACAGGTGTCATAGGCTCTGCTTTTCTAGCTGGATACAGCAGGCACAGCATTCAGGCAGCTGAAAATTGCAACTTCCATAGGTGGCTGCATGGGAAGGCAGGGGTCCACAGCCTCAAATTGCCTAAACCAGCTTCAACTGCAAGGCCAGGAATCTGCTGAGGGAGCCACAAACCACAGTTCTGCCCACTGTGGAATCATTATAGCTTGGGAGACAACATGATTGCAGAGATACTTAGACACGTCCTCCAGTTGTTTCAAAAATCAYATATGAGCAATTCAATCAGAATCTGCTAACATAAAGCTAGCAGTTCCCTTCTTGTTAAAAATACCAAAAGTAATAATGGCTTCTTCTGACCTTAGGCCACATTCTGAAGCTTTTATTCTTGGTGAGCTGGTGCTTTCAGCAGGACTATTCAGTATAACTCAGCTGTCCTGGAACCAGGCCCTCCTTCAGACAGCAGGCCTCCTTTCATCCAGAAGCACAGTACAGCCCCCAGAAAAACAGACCAAACACCTCTAACTGTGGATCATTGGCTTCTCATGAGATACAGCTGTTCCAGAGGTTCCTCTCTGCAATAGGCCACAGTCAAACACTCATCACCTTACAGCCTAATAAGAGATTTCCAACAGGCAACTCTATCTGACAGAACTCCATGTGGTTTTTTGGACTACTTACACTCATTCCCAGAAATAACTCCTAGCTAGAGCTGGCAAGATACAGCTAAATCAACTTCTATAAGAGAGTAAACCTTAAACTTCATTGGCTGTACAAAAATTTCGCTGGGATACAGCACTACTGCTTCAGCACAGATGAACCTATAATAAATGGAAGAGACMAGTCTCTGGAGAGGGCAGTTTAAAAGAGATCTGTCATAAAGGTGCTTCAATTTACCCCTCTTGAAAAATTTCTGTCTCTCCACTGACTACAAGGAGCCCRGGTAGGCAGGCAGCAAAACCACAACAGCAGAGTGTCTTCCTCAGCAAAAGGTATCAGAAAAACCATCACAGGAATTATTCCAGAGAAGGTAGTCACAGGAGGCAGACCAAAATCTGAACAATAACTGTTTTTAACTTTCTCCCATCATTTCTCTGAAACTTTTTAACAGCAAAAGAAAGTAGACAAATGAGTTTGTACATTGAACTACTTCTGTAAATAATATGCAGAGAGGGAAGGGAACCTGGATTAAATTATTAGGAACAATGAAAATTCTTTAGGGGTAAATCTGAAAGGAAAATGTATGCTGTGTTCCACTTGGGAGGATCTGTTTCATGTCACGTATGGCATGAGTTTGCCAGGGCACTGCTTTACTTTTGTAACAAAATACTTTGTGAATATCCTGGTCTCCAAAGGCAGATGTGAGGAGGAACTAGGAACCCTTCAGTTCAGAGCTTAACCCATCTGATCAAACCCATACACTTTTCTTCAGCAGGAGAAAAGCACTGTTGCTGTGTTGTCTCAGACCCKGTACATCCACCCTAATCTTCTTCCTGTTTCATCTTTCCCTGTATTTTTAGTCTGGACAGATCATTCTGTTGTACTTGAAGATTCACACACTCTCATGGAACTGTTTTATTTCATCCCTCGCTCAGCAAGCCGTGCAACAAAAACCAGAGAAGAAGAGCGAGCTCTGGGTACTGTCAGTGCTACRTACTGCTGACTATTATTTCCGCCTGATGGCTTTGGTTTTATCCAAGGATTATTCAGTTTGGGAATAATAGGAGATGCACATGCTTGCACACAGGTCAAATTACAGTCAGAAAGCACATGTGTTGCAATTTCTTCACCTGCAGATTATTCCTGGTGACTRTTATTTTAAAGCTTTCCTAACTGGCAATGGCAGAAATTACTGTTTGAATCCTGTTTGCAGATGAATGTTGATGTCCTCCTGGTGTTCCAGCAGGATACTGCTTYGATATTGAATGATAAATTGTTTCAAATAATATCAGATTAGCTTTTCTAAAGTTCAGTTCTTCAAWTGGCTGAATAGATCACTCAAAGTTGAATTTACTGGAAATTTTTTCCAAGTAGCTATTTCCTAAACCAAGAGTGTTGCYGTGTTATTTTGAGTTTTATACCATCTCAAGCAAATTAACATCAACTATAATAAGCCTTCTCTCTGAACACTGGAACAAGTGCAAAAGTTTTATCATTATTTGMGGTATTTCTAGATTTCAGTAATCAGTTGTAGATATTAAAAAGGAAATAGACAGCTATGCTGATTTTTTTAAAAARGGGGAAATAAAAACAATGTGAATTTCACCACCTGTCCTGTAACAAAGCAGGGAAAGAAATGACAGTTTTGCAGCTTCTGAGGAGTTAGTGTGACTGACTGGAATACAGCTGTGAATTCTGGATGTAAATAATGAGAAGACAATATGGGAAAAAGCCCCTATACTTTACTGATCGAGTTATTCATTTTTAATGATGATGTACACACAGGCAGGCTAAGGAAGTTTAYTGGTATCTAATTTAATTCTCAAGTTTGTCTAAGTTTTCTAGAACCCCACAGTACCAACCCAGATATGAAAGTAGGCAAAGGATTCTCCATCACTTTTTGGGTCTTTGTGATTAAGTATCTACTCAAAAATATTCACAGTCACATGTTCAAACCTAGTGTCCACAATGAGACTCTACTTTGGGTTACACAGTATTTAAAATTAAATTAGTTGAATGATGTTTTCCACTTCCTTAACATGCAGCAATAGATGTCTGGGTGGGGGAGAGAAAATTGCTGATAATCYCAAACAGGGCTCCTAAATGCACTTATTGGAAGAATCAGGATATCAGGCACTCCAGCTCCATCAGGTGCACACCAGCAGGGAGCAGCCCCTCAGTTCACTCAGGATCTTGCCACTCTATTCTTCCTGAGCAAAATATTTTTGCGACAGCATAAAGGTAGGCCTAACCTCTGGAACCCTCCCCTCAGCTCTTAACCCCCTTTGGGGCTTCCTGGGGATGCAGGATGCATACCAAGGAACATCTTTGGAACAGGAGCTTTAAGGAAGGAAGAGGCCTATTCAGTGACCGTAACAGATCAGATGGCTTTTTTGTTTGCTTGATTTTAACAAAGAAGAGCTCCATCATAAATCTTCACTTCAAATTTGATTGCCATATAATATATCACACTGTGATGTAACTGGCATCTGCACTTGGCTCTTGTTAGGTGATACCATATGGTACAATTAGAAGTGGAGACAGAGAGTGACATTTAAATAAGTTAAACTTCATTCATTTGTGATTAAACCATCCTCATTCCTCTGCAAACATTCAAGATCCTAATTTAACTTCTAAAGACATTCTCATTCAATTGTGCATATACATTTTGCATTTTTGAAACTCTATACCACACAGCTGAATGTCTCTTRGAGTTTCAGTAAATTGTTTATTTGCTTTCTTCCTAAGCCGGTTTCGCAGTCTATTGCAGGGCCATCCAKATGGGGAAGTTGTGCACACTTTCCAAACCCTCACTTTTGCAAAGCAAGCACAGGCTCTTTTACACATTGCCTGCCTCCCACTGGGAGACCTACACAATCGTATTCAACTTTGTCTGGTGGTACCCACATTCTAGCTATAGCACAAAATAAATCTGCAGGTTATCAATAAAGGATTTTTAATTGGCAAGACTGTTTTATTTATTCATGGGAAGATAAGCGAGTCTTAGAATACCCTCTTTCCCAGAAGGTTAGAGGGTTGCACACAACTCACAAATCTTTCCTGATAATCCTTTAGATGAACCAGAAATTATATTCTGCTTTTGTCCTTTCATGCCTAAAACTGACCAAGCGGGCAATGATTTATYAAGCTAGAAGTCTTGAATCTCCTGTCACACAACCCACTTAGTCACAGTAATGGCTATGAAACAGATCATGCATTCTAAGATAGGCTATAATTTGTGTTAAAGAAACTTGTCTGTTTTAATCACCAAATTTAATTTGCAAAGCCCTATAAAAGGTTATGAAGCAAAAAGGAACGAAGCAGCTAAACTTTAGGTTGTAGTGTTAGGTGTTATTTACACAGAGTAGGAGAGGAAAAAAATTAATTTGGAATAGACCCAAAAGATAAAAATCAAATGGCTTCAAATAATCAAATGTAAGAGTCTTCCAATCTACAGTTTTGCATCCTGAGTCTCTTTACAAACAATTGGAGGCAAAGGAAACCATATACATTATATTCAATGAAAGACTGAAATTGGAGCCCAGTTACAAAAACGTGGGGAGGCTTTTCTTCAGGGACTGAGTCAGGGTTTCACACAAAGTACTATGCATTTTCAGATGCTAATTAAGCACATCTTACATTTGAATGTTAGTATCACGGATTTCAACTTACATTCAAGGGTAAAAGCATCACAAARTAATTTTAGTATTTAAAAACTGGGACTTTCGGGAAATGCACAAGAAAATAAATAAAAATCTTCACCATTTTCAAATAAATGTAGATTCTCCAGCTACTTGAAATATTTCAAATATATCAATTCATTAGAACTCACATTAGTGATATATCTAGAAAAGATTGAGGCAACTGTAATGTTACTTTTCACAGGTTAACAACCCAATTTTTTGCTTTGAAGCAATGGATAATAGAAGATATTATCTATTATGATCATTGCAGGAGATTCCACCAGCTACTTATTATAGAGATGAAAAAGGAGACAGGAAGAGGCACTTTTGGAAGTTTCTTCAACATTACATATATATTGACCTCAAATAGCACAGCAGATTTATGGTTTTCTTTTCCTCTGTGAATGTGCAGTTAGGAGGAGGGAATGTTCATGGGGAGGAGACAAATGGAATCGCAGAACGACAGAGTGAAAGAACCAACTGGATCAAAGTGTAAGATGCAAGGGACAGCATAGCTGAGATGCAGATGGTGAGGGGAAAGCTCAATGGGCTCACAGCTAGCAGAGGTTGGCACCCAAGAGAAAAAGGCTCAGAGGCACAGCCCCAGCCAGAAGGTAACCTCCTTGTGACAAGGGGATGCTGGGCAGGCTGACCTGGGTCATTCCGAGTTTGAAGGGCCCACTTGCATCCTGCCACTGAAATCTATTATGTTACATTAAATAATTTCAATAACCAGCATCAAGACTTTCCATCTATGTTTAATCTTATATAACATTTKCTTGAGAATATCTTATATAATATTTGCTTGAGAATGAGAGCATTCGATTTAAGTCACATGTATCAGGCCAGCAGGTCAGGTGGGAATTTCTTTAATTTGCAACATTGCAGTTACAATATGTCCTTAAGAAAAGAGAGATACGGCAAATTTCTGCCCATGCCCACAAGCTCCTTTTGTGATAACCSTAAGCAAACTGCTTCAATTACCTCTATTTCAGCTTGTTCTGTAAAGCAATTACAAAAATATTTGCTCAGTCTGAAGGCATTGGGAAGTTATGCTGGAGTTCACAATACAAATTTTAATCCCTGGACTGCAGCTGTTATTGGCTGAAATTATTATTATGCAGCAATTTATTCAGACACAGAAAGTTTCTGTAAGAAAACTGAGAGACTGGTGAGTCGTTTTAGTCATCTTTGAAATATTTGCAAGGGATAGATGCAGATCTATTCTAAAGATCTAATCTAGCATCTATTCTAGATGCAGACATGTCTGGAGAGACATGAAGGAAAGGAGGAGTTAGGAGATGAGGCAGCTGTGACCACAGTCTGCATCCATCAGTGCTTGAACACAGGCACATCCACCTGCACCTTCTTAACAGCCACACACTTAAAATAGTGACATTCTTTTCTTATTTCATCTCCACTACTCATTCAGCACCCTGAACCAATATATGTGATTCCAATATATTTTATAGCAGCTACTTTTTAGAAATTGCCCTGCATTCTTCCCAACACATTATTTCAAAGCAGCCCTCTAAAATGCAAAGATTGCCAGATAAGATTAAATGTTTTTGACAAGATTTACTCTGAATTTTAGACCCAGTAATCTTGTTTCTTTTAGTGATTGATGAGAGATCACTATTGAAACCTTCAAGTGAGTCAGCAGTGCRTGCAGCCCAGATGAAGTGTTGGAAGTACAGAAAAACATAAGACCAGAAAAATGGTCTTGAGGCTTCCTATTAAAATATAYAGCCTTGCACCTGGAGTGAAAAGGCACAAAGAAACCACCTGAGGCTTTTCATAAAGTATGTCTATCAGAAGAATTCCAACGATGAAAAGATGCTGTTATCAAAACATATAAACAAAGAAGTAAATTATTATGTTTGATGAAATTAATGCATTAAATCTCTACGGTGTCTGCTATCTAAAGAAGTCTGCATTGGAATAGCACAGATATTACTAACCATTTTCAGCTGGCCAATCTGTGAGGGGAATCCCTGTAATAAAACAGCACCAGTGWGGAAAGGTTTCAGACAGAAATAATGTTATACTCTTCAAGGCTTGATGTTGACTGAAGTCTGACTCACRTATGCAACTGGGAGGTCTCTTCAGGGGGTATTTGGGTCAGGAACTGCAAGATAGGGTACTATATTTGTAAAGATGATGTTTTTCCAGCACCCATGGGCGTGCAAATATGGTGCCAACAAAGGTATGTAAAAATGGATGCTCTTCACAGGAACAATGAGGCCTATGGGCAAAAGCCATTAGTTTTTTTTTTCCGCTTTGTTTCCGTTTATTTTTCTTACAGAAACCTTATCAAATATAGGGGGRAAATCCCCATGGATGACATGRATATCAGTGAATAAACATCTCTTCMAGTTATTTAGACAAGATTCTAAAATAAAATATCACAGAAATGAGAATCCAAGAATTAAACAACTAGGCTAATCTTTTTTAGCAAGGAATTATTCTCCCATTTTTACGAAGGTATCTTTCAGTTAGCCAGAACATTTTTTGATGCTGGAAAGGACAGAATTTTTGCTAAACAAGTTTCTCCCTGAACACCTCTTGCATGGCAAGTCAACCAAAGACAAATTGTTTCTTTCAAGCTCTCCCCATACTTGACCGCTGAATGCTGATATCATAGGACCCTGTGGAGGGAAAAAGCTCATTTCCATAAACAGATAAGGCACCCACACAAGTTAGTGAGCAACCAACTTGCCACTGAAATAGTTCCATGCAAGTTGATCCTATTTAAAGAGACTACTGAAATGAGAAAATGGACATGCTTTTTGAYTGCTTGTTAGGAGCCACTTTAGATATTTCACAGAAGTGCAGTCGCAAATCATGTTATCCTTAAAATCTCGTCATTGTTGTGTTAAGACAATACCAGAACACATTTTAAAAGAAAGATGAAAGTCCTGACAGACCGCTTAGAGAAGCCCAAGAGAACACATGACAGGAAACGATGTCTGAACATTGACTGAGACAAATGGCCATGCACGAGTAGGGATAGCAAATCCAATGGTGCTCGAGAAGTCCTAAGCAGCAGCAAACACTGGAGCCCAGAGTCTCCATCTGCTCAGTCCTATAGTTTACTAAGTGCCTCAAAGCTGGAAAGACCACATCTCTTTACACCCTCGCTTCTGTTTAGGTAACATCAATTTAGAAAGGGATGGAATGCATAAGAAAAGAGAACCATACAAACATAACCTGTCAGATATTGTGAGTGAGATGGTCTTTCTAGTTCTGCCATGGCAAAAAAATATGTTTTGCCTTGCTACAATACTCCCAGATTGCAGAGACAAAACAAATTTTCAGCCATTTGGAACTTGTGCTTTGAATAACCAAAACAAAATCAACAAACCAACCACTCTCAGATGCTTTCAGTAGAAGCAACTAAGAGTGCACATGGAAGACATTATTCAGGGACACTTGACTAATTGTCCAAGACAAAACACACTCTCTGGAGAGCCCTTTGTTCCCTAACACCCAGCACCAACGAACAGCAGATACAACCTGAATGGTGCTGAGCAATTGTGATGCATGAAGAGCTCCTAAAGTGAAAGTAASTTTTCCCCCTAGTCATCAACTGTTTCAACAATGCTAGTTTATTCAGAGAATTGGGAGGAGCAGGGCAACCCAGACTAGAAAAAGTGAGAAAACTGAGTTGCAAAAACCAAACAAAATCCCCAATGCTTACCACCCCACCCCTCCAAAAAAAAAAAAAAAAAATATATATATATATATATATATATACCCCAAACAAACAAAAAACAAACAATAAACCACCCAAACCAAACCTGAAAACACCTGATGATATTACAGGGAATCCAAACCCAGTGGCATTGCAGATTATGAACCATAGAGTTCCCTGAATGAGCTGCCTTGTCTTTGGAAGTGCATGTGGTACAGCACTCCCCAGCACACAGTGGAAACAGCACAAAGCATTACCTCTTCACTCAACTGCGGTGCATAATGGGATAGATTTTCTGCCTTGGCTGTGAAACTCCTTTGACWTACCTTGGCAGAAGTTAAATTTATCTGGCAAGCCTAAAATCTTCCACCAAAGTGTTTAAAAGACATATAACCRTAAGTTTACATATGGCTTTTCATGGGGTGCAGCCTTAGCAGGCAATTKTTTGCCTTTTCTTATCCATATTAAACTCTGGCCAGACCCTGCCTCAGGCTTCTATGCCACAGAACTGCACAACTGTGATATAAGTAGGTCTTCTTAACTCCTGCACACTTGGTGCCCTTTGGCACACTTCAGAGACAATGCCAGTAGCACACTGTCCCCTCAGGTTCACCTACCCAAGTGTTCAAACCATATCATCACCCTACCTAAGATTATCCCTGGATGACTCCTGCTGTCTTCTCCTGCCAAGACAGATCTGGAATTAATACTGAAACTTTTCAAATTTAAAGTTCCTTGGTATTAGCTACCTTCAAAAGGCCCCAACAATAATTCTTACTCTAAATCAAGCTTCGATGTGCTATAGATTGCTACATTTGAATTAAACATTCCCCAGTAATACTGTGCTATTGTTTAAGTGAACCATTATGTGCAGATTCATCCCTGCTTCAGTGCAGACTCAGTCGTGTACAGACAGCTAATCCTGAATAGGTCTCTGCAAGCATAATTATCTAGTCTGATTAGGATATGGATTTTATACTACCACTTTTGAAGGTCTGAAAAAGCWAACTGAGGATTTTAAAGATACAGGTAATTGAGTAAGAGAATGATCACTATACCTTTCAACTCTCTCTATATAAAAGCGATATCACCCACATGTACAAAAGGAGTTTAATTGTATGGTTATTAGATATCACTAAATTTTCAGCCAAATGCTTTTAAGAGCAACAATATAAGAAGCTTTTATTGTGAAGGGAATACCCTACAAAAATCTGTGAAAGGAACTGGAGGTTCCAGAACGTACCCAGAACTACAAATAAAAATATCTATAATGCTACTCCACTGTTTGCCATTCCCAATGGTATTTAGTAATACCAGCTGTCTGTCTTTCAGGTTTCTCATCCTAATAGCACAATGCAATTCCTAAAATTTATCCAGTGATATAACTGATGTTCAGTGATCTAATAAAACTTCACAAGCATTAAGCATAATTTGGGGTGAGAGCAAGTGATGTCAGAGGGAGACTCCATTGCAAAGACCAAAATGGAATTTCTATGGAATAAAACATATCAAGAATGTAAGAGGGACAGTTCTGCATAATGACTTTATAATTCCCAATTTATATCATGTCATGAAGCTTAAGTTTATTGGTATGTGCAAAGACTTCAGGATGATTTTAAAATTAAAGATTACTAAGAAGCAAATGGAGCACAACTAGCATGTTTCTGGTATGAATTCCTAGAGATGATCAAGATGATCCACTTTGCAAAAATGCAGACTTCCAAACAGGTATAAATGAAGCCTGAGTTGCTAGGGGTACACTATCTCCAGGAACTTCAAACCAGCAACATAAGCAAAAATGTAAATTTATGGTATTTTTTAAGTGTAACAGTAATAGTAAGACTATAAACAATTAAAATAACAGAAAACATAGAAGTTTATATGTATAAACATATAAATAACATATAGTCAGAAAATTAACACCAATATAAAACAATCTGAGAATAATAGAACATACACTTAGTAGTTTGTTTTAGTATTACAACTGCAGAAGTTACATCCAAGCTGACATCCTAAACCAAATAAAATAAACAAACTGAAAAATACTATCTAACCATAGTAAAGTAAACGTCAGACTTCTGTTGCCTAGTGCAAGTATTTCCATGTTAACTATTTTAAAATTTTATTTGGATCCAATACAGTTTAACACAGTTGAGTGTGGGATGCAATCCCAAAGAAGAAATCTTATAAAATTCCATGCAAGATAATCATATTTCAGATACCAAGATCCTTCCAATTCTACTTCAGTCTAAAAAGTACTTAGTTTTACAACATTTTTAAGTGCAGTACTACTGTCCAAATGCAATGCTGTGAATGGAACGACACACATAGAAAAAGGTTGCTGTTTCTGTTTTTTTTGGGTTTGTTAGGGTTGTTTTTTGTTAAATGTGGAATCAATGTGGAATCAAAAGAGAAATGAGACTGGGATATAAAAGGGGAGCTTTTAAATCAGGCATTTACTACCTGAAATCTCCATTCCTTTCACATTTTCCAGCACCAGGAGGGAATGAAAGGCCTGAAGCAGTGAGATGCTGAGTGGACTGCAAATACTAGAAGGATTGAAGGATGCTCCTCAGTAGGAGGAGYTTAAAACCTGACGGGATCTAACCCGCACCATGCCTGTGGTATTCCTGAGCTGKGGCTGCACATGTGTCCTGAGCAGARTGTTCTCATCCCAGCACTAACAAGCGTCAGATGTGGGGCTGGATTATATCGATTCAAAATAAAACATGCTATGTTACTCTCCAGAATGTTAGCCACATCTTTGGTTTTTATTTACATGACTGCACAAGTCACAGTCAAATTTGGCTTCTACTTGTATGAGTCTATGAAGATTTTTTCATTAGAGGGCCTTGCACATATGCTGGATCTCTACATAAAGTCCATACTGTTTCTGACATGGAGYCACTGCAAGTCATAGGAAGTCAAGGAGCTGATGCTGCTTCCAATTATAAACATCCAAACCCCACTGTCTCRAGAGCATCACTTCACCATAAGGTTTATTTATGAGAGCACATGTTGATTGTGTGAGTAGTCTGTAATTCTGTATGGTAAGCTGAGCAGATGCTAAAAGTACAAAGCATGACAAACTTGCTGAGTGTATTCCTCCACACTCSAGCAAAACAAAGACCAACGACAGTATTTAACAGGGAGGGGTGGGAGAGGAGTTCTGCTAGCTGAAGGAGGTGCACTGCCTCCAACAGAGCAAGTGCAATAAGTAGCTGAAATTATCTCAGAATCCAGTTACCTCAGGAGAGCCTATTCAGACACTATATTTCCAGAATAAAGAAGAATCTTTGYCAGGGAATTCAAAAAGAATGTTCAAATTGCACATGATTAGAGTTTGTATCCACAGAATTTATTATGGAATTCTAGCAATTTGGCATAAAATAACACAGAATGTTATAATTTGTTTTACTGTTTATCTTTCCAGAAGTACTGGAGGAGTGAAATTAAATTGTTTCAGTTTTCTGAAGTTTACAATACACTCAAAAGCATTGAAGCACTTTTCACTTCCAGAACAAATGATGCACCCCATTCCTGAGGAATGCAAGTATGCTGTCCTGTGACTGTGCTAGCATGATGACACATCTAAAATGAAAATTACAGTCCAGAATAACCAGAGGCAGAATATCATTTTGGGGAATTCTTTCATCCACTACAGTTCTGGCATTTAAAAGAAATTATTTTGATACCAATGGCTTTGGCAATGCCATCTCAATGACAAAAGTCAAATTATCTTATCTAATATTTGACTGGGTAATTGATAATCCTAGCCAGAAAAGGTCTGGATTACTACCCCCACTTTCTTTTTGCTTTTATCTTTATTTCTGAAATTGAAATCCAAGAGCTCTCCAGAGAAGAGGATTTCATTCTGACAGATAAAAGGAACGTGATGTTTCCCTGTCAGGGTTTGTGGATTAAAGACAGGATAACACTAGGAAGCAACACTGCACATAGAGCAACCCACCAAGACAGAAACCTGCATCCTTACATTGTTGTTAAGGAAAATTATAGTGACACATCAATGTGAAAAATCAAATATTGATGCATAATGCAGCTCTTTTCTTCAAAATAAAAGTCACCTAAAATCAGAGAAAGGAGATGCTTTATTCTGATAGCTCAAGGCCCATGTACCACACTCACACACCAGTACACATCAGGCACAGCTTAAGCGCATTTAGCCCAGATCTGTCGTGTATCAAATTTCACCATACAAATTCACATATTTGAAAAAAAATTAGAATTGGTTATAACATACCTAACAGCTGAAGCAGTGGCAGCATGAGGCAAAATACACAATCTTCCATCACAAGAATGTTGCATTTTTGTGCAATGATTTACAATGCATTTCAAAGGTTGACATATTTTATATTCCAGATTAGGAGGACCTGCTAAAACTTGCTATGCAAAATGGGTCTCTGATCTCAGAACTACCAATGTGTTTCTTAATACACAGTTGTCCCGACTTCACTGGCATAGCAGGCAGCCAGAAATCAAGGACAACAATGTGCTTACATTTGTGATCACACTCTGCTCTTTTACTGGGGGGCACTCGATCATGTAGAGAAGAAAATACTGTAATTATTGATGAGTGAAGGAGCAGGGTAGCAACTGTGCTTTCTGAAACACCCAGATTCTTTTAACATACTACACTTGGGGCTTCTTCCCTCTTCTTTTTCCTGCAGTAYTTTCTGAACAATCACTTCAAAGGCTGTTGTTTAGTTTATATCATAAACATCATTTTCTCCTGCCCTCAGGATGCCATCAATCCAAGGAAAGATACACCAGTGTGCTGTTGTCAGGAACACAGATGTTTGGAATCTGCACGTTGATTCCACTGAATAGTTTTAATGTGAGATAAACTAACCTTCCCTGGAATGAACTGCATGTAAATGAGAAAACAAAGAGCAATCCTTTCTGTTCAGGTACAAGTAGCACCTGATATTTAGGAGTAATAATCTTAAATCTCAAGAAGCATTTTCCTTCAGTGGATCCATCTGGAATGGGAGCACACATAAAAAGTATTGATTCAATGTCAGAGCTGCAGAAATCTTATGGAGGGACTGTCTATGRAAAGCTAAGCAGGGGTTTAGGAGGATTGCAGAGCTGATAACTGCTGTTTGGTCTAAGAAATTTGTCCCAGCAATGACAATAAGACACTTAAAACTAAAAGGAGCAGAGTTGGGCTTAAGTACAARCTAGAGTCTACAGCAGCACACAGGATTGGACATAGAACATGCATCTTCTTATAACAGCTGCCTTTCCTACAGGAGAGCAGCTTTAAACACCTCCCTTCTCCTACACAGCAGGATATTTGTCCTTTTTATGGTATTATTAACCTCACTAAACATTTATTTCTCCTGCCTTTGGTAACTCTGGAATACAAATGCAAGTCAGAGGGAGAGACAGGGAAGTATGACCTAGGAGAGAGGTGTAGAATGAAACCAAAAAGAAGCAAAGAGAGCAGGAGAAGACAAACTATACATATGCAGTACCCACCTACCACAATTTCATGTGATCATAATTAAACCTTAAAAAATAAATTTTTGAGAGAGACTGGGAAGAGAGCTAAATGCTGCCTATATAAAATATATTTTCAGCACCTAGAAGAATTTAATAGAAGAGTGAAGCCAGTGTCACAAGGACACATAAGCATGACCACTATCCCTTTTCCTTTGAGGAGACAAGGGAGCATGGAAGATGAATTTCCCTGATAAAGCAAATGCTGTAGATGTGTGAAGTACAGAAAGGATAAAAAGGCAAGYCACAGAGCGAGAGAGTGCATGGCAGTACACACCAAGAAGCAACATCAGATTACACTTGTAGGGCCTGGGAGACACTAACAGAAGGGACTCTGGAAGGGAAACACAAATGACTTGGATAGCTAATCCTTAATTTAACTCGGTGGCTAAATGAGAGGAAGAGAAATGACAGAGAAGGGAAAAACAATAGGACAAAAAAGAATGGCTCAAGTCCCTTACACAGACAGACTATTAACTTAGCAGGAAGCTAAATACTGTCCATGCTGGAGACACAACCTCACKTCTGTTACTCCTATTTCTAATTATTGTACAAAGCATCTCTTTACATTAGTGCTCCCACAAAAACACCAACTGACTTGTCATAGATGTGGTCCATTCATCTGTTCCACATGAAGTTATACAGTGAACAAAACATCTTTGGCCAAGTGGCATCACAAAGAACAGTAGACCACAAACAACAGTGGAGCTGAATARGAAACAGAAATATTTATATTGAAAACACAGTCTGTGGACAAATAATGCACTCTCTAAAGCATGCAATTGTTGCGACTAGACACAGGCACAGATGTGAGACATACACTAAGAAGGGCCAGATCTTCTATTGTGAAAGTAATATCCTTATATTCTAAGGATATTTCTTCAGCATTTTCACTTTCATATTTAGGAATTTAAATCACAGCCAGCTAGAGAGACTCCAGCAGGACATGGCTGGCCAGCTGTGGTCAGTGAATGAATGCACAGTGCCATAGCCACACAGACAGAGCTATGTTCTGAATTGTAATTGTGCCTCTAGTCACGGCTTGTTTAAGTGCAAATTTCCTTTTCAGAAAAGACAGACTCATGGATRGCAGGGACTGCAACACAGCCCTCTCCTCCCAGAACCAGGATGAAAATTTCAATACTTTACATAACTGTAGACTGTGTACACTTTCCAAGTATCACTACATTTGGCTTCATCCCATGTTTGCTTTTTGAATGTTCATTATGGCTGTTCTCTGTGTGGCATAACCCAGACATGGGCCAACATCTTACAGGCACTTTTTGTACAGACAGGCTKCAAACTCAGGAACCAGGCTCATCTGGCCACACAAACCCATATCTCACATCAAGTCTGAGTATGGCCTCCTTGCCTATCTACAAGGGCACCCCCAAAATAYTGCTTGAAACTCTCCACTTGAGCAATGCCACAATCCAGGCAGATCTTCCAAAAGAGTAATAGCAGAAGAGAAATATTCATTTGAATTTCTTTTGAAGAAAGGTGTGATCTAGCAAGAATGGTCTAAGACTGTAYCCAGCTAATCCAGCTAGACACACAATAATAACAACAAGGCTTGTCTGGAATATCCACTAATTAAAAACCCATTAATAATCATGGTCCACCATTCTTTCCTAACAATGTATTGCCTTATGCTCCAAGTCACTCATTTAGATCCACATCTGTTGACATGTTGGTGTGCCCTAAATATCAATTTGAGTCTCTAGCATTAGSTAGCAGCACTAACAATTACACTCCACCATCATTACAAATCATCTTTCTTAGTTTGCATAGCATCTTTGTAGTAAAATGCTTTCAAGAGCAGAGACATTTTGGGATGGAATGAGAACTGGCATGCTGTCTGTCATTTATAACGAGTAAAAGCTAATTSAAAGAAATCCCTCCAAACAAATAAAAACAAAGCCATCTGAAACCACAAAAGACAAAGAAAATAAAAACCAAGTGTATATATAACTTCAGAAAGTATATAATTCAGAATGTGATTACAGCAAATAAACAAATGTGTAAGTATATAAAAAAATAGGATACAGATAAGGATACTTCAGCTTTGTCACGTTTTATGTCAGAACCATTGGACACCTACGAACAATGTTCCATGTCACATTTTACWATACTTTAGCACAGAAAAGTCAAAGGTCAAACATTAAATCTATGGCAGGGTTGCTTCTCCAATTCTCATTTTACCCTCAAATCTGCTAAACCAAACTCTGAAATCCTAATACATCACATTGAAAATTTAGAGTAAGTTCAACAGAATTTCAGAAAGATTCGAATCACAAATCAACATAAGATTCTTTTAAAAGTAATGAAGAGAGAATAACTAGAAAGCTTTCTGAATGTTTGCATCTTTAACCTGAAACACAATTTCTATATGAACTGTATGCCAATGTAAAGACTCAACTATTTCACAAATTATTTTATTTCCCACTTATATATTGATTTTGGTACACTAAATGTGTATTAATTGCATATGTGTACATATTAATTGTACAACCCAAGGAAAACAGTTTTGGTTGTAGAGTTGGTAACAGAGTTGGAACATGTGGAAACTGCTTATCACCCTTGTCAAAGTTTGCTGGGAGGTGACGATTTAGGCTGGGRGGCCTATTTGCTTTCCAGTTTGCCCTGGGAAGCAGTTATCTGTAAATCAGTAGAGCGCTTTTGGCTTCCATAGTTCTTACTGATTTATAGCTAACACCTTTACACATCATGAAAAAAAATCCAAAGCCCAGAGCAAGGCACATGAGACCATTATTTAGGTTTCTATATCAGCACTTGGAGACAGGACACACCAGTTTTACAGCTACTTCTACAAATTGAATTACACCATATTGCATGCTCACCCCTATACACTATATAAAGTGGGGTCTTACAGAGGAAAAATGACACCTTATAATTGTAAACAGATTGTAATGCCATAATAACAACTCACAAAGGAAACTATTAAGATAAAGGAGCCCCTTTTCCTCACACAGCTCATCTACTTTGTTGTACGTTTAGGACAGACTGCAGAAGCTACGACAACATCCTGGTCCTGAGAGAGAAGTTACACACTGAGTGCAGGGATCAATGCAGCCTGCACTTATTGCTGCTGCTCCTGCTGCTGTGTGGYGTCAGTGGCCCAAGTGCTGATGCTGCTTTAACTATACCCCAGTATTGTGTGAAGGTTCACAGCTGAGTGAAGAGGGATGGCAGTTTGCAAATATCCTTTTTATTTCAGAAATGGCAAAATAAACGTTTTGCAAGGTAATGAATTTTTTTCCTAAAGATTTTCAGTTGTTGGCCACAAAAACTCACACATTAGTACAAACATTAAAAAGTGCCAACAAATAAAAGAAAAAAAATCTCTGCTGATGCAAGCTTGCACCAAGTCCAATATTATAAACATCAGCTGCAATGTACTTATTTTAGAGAAATATTTAAAACCTGGAAAATATCAATACAAAGGAGATATTTCACACTGAAGCCCTTGCAAAYCCTATTCGAATACTTTTTACATTACTCTGTTCTGCCATAAGCCCACAAAGTCTTTTAAACCTTTCCACTTCTCACAATTAAATTTATTTGCAAAAATATTTTACAATGCAAAATCCACTGTGTAAGCAGCACTAATTCTGGGTGACATTAAGCAAACTATAGCAAGAAACCAGAGATGAAATCTTGGAAACATTAAGTTTTACAAMTAACTCAAAACCTGCCACAGATAAAATAGTATTAGTCAAAACTATTTTGGGTTTCATTTATGACAGACAGAAATTCAGTCTTTTAATTTGGAGGCRTTTAAAGGAGGAAATAAGATTCCTTTTTCCTCAAAGCATCTTTTTTCACTGAACTGTTTCACTGCAATCTGCTGGACTCTGGGAAATGTTTCATCTGCTTTTTTATAAGATGGGCAGAAGAGACTGCAGGTAGCAAATTGGACAGATCGTAAACTACTGTAAAAATATGGCTCAATTGATTTTATCAGAATTAGATGAACAGAACAACTTATCTTGGTTGTTCAGTTGAGAGCCTAAAGAATATTCTCTGGCRGATGTAGTCCCCACTAAATACTGACCTCACTAAAAAGCATCAAGATCCCTATAGTGTTCCTGAGGACTAATGGAAACAAGCAACCAGCACTTAATGTGCTTCTCATATTTTTGCAGCTAAAATGTCAAGTGTGCCCTTTAAATCAGTAAACTTGTTAATCCACTTGAACTGAAATAAATACTGAAATTATTTACATGAAAGTTGTTCTGGGCACAAATTTGTGAATAAATGGGGGCTGTTTAAAAGGGAGGAAAAAASCTTTCTGTTTTCCTTACTCCTGGCTGCCCACTATCAAGATGTGATCAAGGTGCATTGTAGCTGGCTGTCTCCAAGCAAATTATGCTAGGTGCTTTAGGGTCTTACAGCTGACATGTAATTCCATCAATCACATTTGTTTTCATCATAAATTACTGAAATCCCAAGATGCGTTATGGTTCACTGTACTTCACACATCYGTGCTCCCCCTTTCTAAAATTTCTTCAGAAATAGAATATACATGCAGAAGAAAAAAGTTTAATCGATATTGATTTAAATGCATAGCTTGTCAAAATAAGTTTTCACTACAGTTGCCATTGAACTTTATAATTATTCCTGAATGTTGTGTTTAAGAGGCTGCCCCTGTGATAATATGGAAATCATGTTTTCTATAGCTTGACTACATGCATGCCTCTCTCTGAATAAACAGGAATATCATGTCTTTTTAAAAGATATGCCTCTCCCTCCATTTGCCTTCCTTCCCTTGTAATTTTTTATTCAGATACTTGAGCCCTCAGTTTTGAGGGGTCAAACTGTCATTTGACTTTGAAAAGTCTCAAGGACAAGGATAAAAACAAAGGGAAACACTCACGCACATCCTGAGTCTGGTAAGGTCCTGCAACTGCACTCAAGTATRGAGCTCAGATGTATGTTTTGAAGTGAAGCAGGGGTTCAGAGAGAAGAGAAATCACCTCTCCTCTAAAGCTCTTGAGCATCACTTTCCACCCCGAGCACAAACACCTGAAAGAGCTACTTATACAGTAGCCCTGTAGTTAAAGCACTCAGCAGGGAAGTTGGAGCCCGGGGTTCAAACCCACACCTTACTCCAAGGAGACTGTTCTGCCTACCAGGCTCTTGAAGCATCTTAAGTGGGGTCATACCTCCTCCTGAAAGTGTACTAGTGTGCAATCAAACACACAGGAGGTGGCAAGAGAACAAAGCATTTGAACAAAGCAAAGTTATAGGCTACTCTCCGTGGCACACACCTGAGTGGGACAGGAGAGGGTAACACATGAGTGTAAATTAAAACAGGTGACTAAAACTACAAAGATTTGACTCCTGCAAATAAAGTATCTAAATCCTAATGCAGACTTTATTATAGTGCACATAACAAGTCTGCTTAAATTCAGTACACACGTAACGGTCCAGACCCAAAAAGAAGTAAAAATCTCAAAATTATACACATTTCTTTTTTTTTTTTTTTTTATAAAAAGGGTCCAAGATGTTTCCATGATTGAAGGCATATTACAAGTTCATACATCAAGCTGAAAGACAAGTAGATAAAACTGGGCTGCAAATTATTTACTATGTTGCAAAGGACATTCTCAGAAACACCAAATATACCAAGAAAGGTATTAGCTCTTGTATAATTCCCATTAGAAGCTATCGTCCCTGTGTTACAGGGGCTGCACTGCAGCTTTCGTGATACCTACATTTGTCAAGCAGGCAAAAGGTCACCAATAAGAATTATTCCAGTACAATATTCAGATTTAATACCACAAAATTAACATTCTYACAGGCTAAGTAAGATAAGCCGTTTACAGTAAGTGGCATTCCCTCTTGCGCCTCTGTAGAAAAATGAAAAGGAGTCACACCAAAAAAAGGGAAGAAGTGATTTACAGAAGCAAATGCTGGCTGGAAAGATCAGAAATACACATGAACTATTTTCTGCAGTGGCACAGTCTTCTTTCGATTTAAAGCTCCCTTTTGTGTCAAGCTGGAAAGAAAGGGTCCACAAGGTATCAATACATCAGCATTTCGTTCTCTTCATGACCTTTCAGAGGTGAGCCCATCTACCCAACTAGGCAATTTCCCCTCTCCCCTTGCATTTCCCAAGAGGCAGCTGTTGGGATAATCACCTCCTTCAAGATCCCGGAGACTCAGAAAACACAAATAATGCACTAGGCCAGCAGTTCAGCACTCTCCTTCAATTACCAATATACGTAAGTCAGGAGAAGCAGGTAATAAAATATCCACTTTAAGGTAGACTTTAAGAGGCAGAAAAAACAAACCCACGCAAACACCCTCCTCTCCTCACCACRTAAAAGTACAAATTTGTTCCTTCCTACCCCCTCCTTCTTCAAAACATCATCTAGCAAGGAAAAGTTTTTAAAAGGAACAAAACATATATTCCTCCTTAGACTCTCCTGTATCAGAAGCAATATTTATCATTCTGTGTACCTCAGCAATATTTTCTGCTTCAGCCTATATGCTTTCAAATTCCCATCCAAACATAAAAGCAATGAATCGATGAAAATAAAATTGATGTCCCAACAAGCAAGAGCCCTTGCAGTGACTACAACCAAACAGCAATTGGCATGAACAGAGACAACATTTAATACCATTTTAAGATATAATTAAAAAAGAGAGCTGCTCAGAAAGAAGTCTTTACTATAAAGTATGTCAGATACGCACTACAAATACTGAACCAGTTTTTTCCCATGCAATGGAAGCCTAAAATTCTTCAGATGAAAATGTATGGTGGGTTTGCAGAAGCCCTTTAAAGTAACACTTAGGGGCYTTTCAGCACATAATAGACTTTGGCATCTTGCTCTCCCTGTCATTAAGGGTGACACCATGAAGATTTAGAGCTGGGGTTTTCCTCCTCCCTATCTCACAAAGCAAGTGCTATAAAAGGTTGGGGTGCTTCCACTCCATGTCTGATCACAGTCTGATTTAGGTGAATTTGATAGGAGGACAAATAAAACCAGATTTTTTTGTTAGATGTCTTGTCAGCTGTTGTAGAGCTTGAGTAATACTGCAGTTTAAAAGGAGCTGTGGAGTAGAGAAGAAAACCAGAGTAGTTTAGCAGCAGAGCATGATAACTGCAGAGATATGAGCTACTTCTCTAAATGAAATGGGAACTTCATTGCCAGGAATTTACTGGGGCAAAGCAGGGAGGTGTTCAGTTGTCTGGGGTTTCATACAGCTCTTTATTTACACAAGAGCCAGCTGCAGCTGGAACTGGATCCAATTTTCTCTCCAAAGTCTGGGATCCAAGTATAATCTCAAGTACCTGACTGCACACCTAGTGAAAATACAGGTGTGACAGGCAGCTGGTGAGAGCAAAGGTACGTAATAACATACTGGAGAGGAGACTCAGGAAGATGTGCCCACGCCTCTGATGGCTGTGGCTTAAGGCTGAGCTGACAACCTCCTCAGGCACACTGAGTCCTCTTTTCTTTTTTCAGGACAAATGTATTAACTTCAAGGTGTAGAAGCCAGGAAATGCTTTTATAGTGTGGAAAAGTCCTTTCAGCTTTGGCATCTAGCTATCCCAGTCATCACAGATGGCACCCAAAATATTCTGAATTGTTTCCATCTTTGACTGCAGAAAATCTGGACTTGTGGCTTTAGTCTCTCAAACGCATTTGCTGCAACTGGCCTGAAAGAGACAAAAATCTTTCCAGCTCATCTCTAAACCTTTAAAKACAAATAACATTGTCTTCTATGCTAAAAGTTCAAGGAAAAGCTTGCCACCAACAATTGTGGTGAAAGTAAGGCATAAAGCATAACACTTGTATCACAGAATTGCTGAAGAGCAACTGTAAGGTGAAGTTATAGAACCTAAGAGAAAACTAACTTTCTGTGAAGAAGCAAAATACAGTGCTACATATTAAAACCCTAGAAGTCTTTTAGCTGGGATTGTTCTGCAAGACATCATAGCATTTTTAAGATAAAATTGTTTTGTTTGATATGCAATCACAACCTTTCTGCCCGATTTTACTGAAAACCTACAGGAAAAAAATTCTTTTAAAATCCTTCTTCATACAGGCTAGCTAACTTCCTTCCCAATGACCTGATAGATTTACTGGCTTTTTAATTTAGAAATGTGTCACAATCTTTTTTTCTGGAAGCTCAAAAAGTAGTCTGTATACAGCCTGCAGGAGCAGAGATGGCAAACTCATACATGTTTTACTCTCAACTTACTTTACTCCATTGAAGAGCCATATTAATGCAGCCATCCTTGCCCAACGGTGCAGTCTACCAAACTCTTGACACTTTCAAAAGTCAGCACTTCCCTCCTCACAACACACATGCAGAGGTAGCTAGTTTACTCATTCTGCTTACTAATTGGTATTTTGGGTCCCTAGATGAAAGTGGATCCATGGAATATTCTACAAGTACATACAGTTCTCTTTGGAAAACCAGCAATATTTTATGTTCTAGACAATGTCAAAATCTAGGCAGCAAACAAGATGGTCTCTACTGTGACAGTTTAGTGCGCACATCAGTTGAAAACATATAGCAAAAATACCCACAAGAGAAAAGTATGCATAGAAAAATCACTTCAATAAGCACAGGTAAAGAATAAAACCACCTATTTCAAAATACAAGGCCTAAAAAATTGTTTAGCCACAAGAGGGAGACAAATGTACAAATGGACAGAATTTCACACGACATACAGTTTTCAATGACAAAGTTTTATGGAAAGCATGGATGTGGTCAAGAGGCACAAATTTGATTTTCAACTTATAAATTCATTTCCTGACCCTAAGCTTAAAGGATCCCTGAATCTGGTGAAACTCAAATTCAAGTCAGGAAAGCTGCATTGATGCTTCAAGTAACAACATGWTATTTCTTTGCATATGCCAATTCCAGAGTATCAAGACTGGAGAGAAAATTGAGTATTCATTTTAAGCATATTTTCTAGGAGAAAGAAAGACCTTGTTTCAATAGTGAAACAATGTAGCCATAAAAATCAAACTTTTCTGGAACATCAGGGTTAAATAGAGTTCACAGCATTCTCAAGATACACTTTTATGACATCTATAAGCCTATCGTAAGTTATAAATTAATGGCAGATACAGCAAAYTCTAATTATATCACCCATGTCTATATCATTTAAGTAATAGCTCTAAAGGRTGGATTAAAATGATGAAAACCTAAGAAATGGCTGCAGATAATTGTCTGAGGTGCTACAACAGATTTACAACCTCCTGTCCAACATCACCCTCTGCTGGGCATCGGTAAGGAGCATTTACATGGCAGAATCTGATGAGATTCCCACAATGCACCAAGGGCAGAACCAGACTAGTGGTGCCTTATTTGACTGAAGCCCATCATCTGATGCGCAGTTTTTTTAAGCATTCAGGCTGTAAGACTTCATTCCAGCTTAGCACAAACCAATCAGCTGACGCGGTAGAACAAGACAGCAAAGGTACCTTCATAAATAAAATAATTTTCAGACCTGGTTTTACAAGGCTCTGCTTCCCCTTCACCTGCTATGTCTGACTTTCGATAGAGAACTCTATACAGACAGGATTAGGCCCAAACCACCTTTTATAAATTATTTTAAAGAGAAGACCTGCTTGGAAAAGAGCCATTTCACAAACCAATGAAAACACCAGACAACCTAATCCTTATTTCATGTAATTCATCTAAGTTGGTATTTGCAATATCAGGCTACCCAGGCACAACAGTCTGAAGTTGCACATCTGGCATGTAATACCATTGCAGCAATATTGCAAAACCCATAAGAAATTCCAATAATGCAAAAGGGAGGGAATTAAAACCTTACTCGTGTTTCACAGGTGGACCAATATTTAAATCTAACATTACAGAACATCAGCCCACCGATGAATTCACTTCACATTAAGAGGAACATGCACTCATGTTGTACAGTGCAGAAAGCTGAGGAAGGGCAGGCTGGCTGCAAATCCCAAGCTGGTGAGCTAGGTTGGACACCAGCAGAGGACAGCTGAGGGGACAATATGGCCCCACCYGACTGAAGCTGTCCCTAAAGCAAGCTGGAGGCTCCCAGGCAATGCCACATCTTTAGCTAGTTACCACAGCCTCTATGAGACCATTCAGCAGGCTAGAGTAGCTAGAAGGCAGCATGATTCACATCTCATTCTTCCTGCATCTCTGTGTGGGCTTTAACCACGGGGGAAATCACCTTTATACCARGTGTGGTTCCTCTAGCTCTCCAGCCTCAACATTTCCCTGGAGGCAAGCCTTATCTCCATCATTTGTTCATTATATTTAACATTTTGCATTCTGACACAGGACTTATCATGCCAGAAGTGGCTATATTTAACTCATTTTAGAAAGAGCCATCCCCTTATACAATTCTGTTCTAAGCAAGTCCACACAAACTGCAATTTTCCCTGACTCCAGTGCATGCTCACAAAGATGTGCTACAGATTGTCAACCTCTCCAGAACTGCAAGCTGCTCTGGATTTAAGGTATACTGCACTGTGGAAACCAACTTCAGTAATTTTTATCTCTCTTATTTGCCCAAGAGAGATAAAATAACTGAAGCTCTTCTTTGTTTCATATATACAAACAATATGTTTTAAAATTATATTTATGTCATTAAAAGATTGATTAACTACATAGCATAGAAACACTCAGAAAAGCAAGAAATTATGAATGAGATTGGAAGGAAGCACATATACTTTCTAGACAGGTCTAGATTTTAGATTTCTTTTAAGTTCAGGTACTCAAGGTTATTTTATGGACTTCTTTTTAATCCATTGTGAATGGGAGACATGCAGGTCAAATGTATTATGAACATGCTTTCAAATTAAGACTCCATTTGCTGATTCAGATTAAATGAGCATAAATAAATCTTCAATTGAAATCAATGTGATTATTGCAGTTTGTATCATGATATAAAAAATGTATCTATAAAAATCAAAGCTAGCACTTGTAATCATATGCTTTAATTGACCCAAAGAGGTGAGAAAATAAACATACTCTCTTTACACCTCTTGCAGGCAACCAGATAGACAGAATACAAACCATTCATTCCCTAAAGAAAGATGTAGAAGCACAATTTTAAGCTAATATTTATTTTCTTTATTCTCAATGGGTCTGTTTAATGTTGAAGAAAAACGATTCTTCATCACTGTCATATGAATCAGGGTCTAAGAAACACTGTTTGTCTAGCAACAGACTGAAAACAAAATAACTGTCACCCTTATATGACCCCTGRTTGTGCAATGAACCTCACTGGTGCTAGAAAGGTGCCTCACATGCACAAGGGTGGCAAAATCAGGACCACACAATTTTCCTGATGAGAAGAAATTATCTCCAGTCCAAAATTTTCTTTTTAGGCTGCAGCAAAGTCAATAACTTCTGCAGTGTGAACTGTGGAGTAAACCCCTGCGTCATCAAAGTCTTGTAAGTGAACCCAATTTGCCTGTGTTTGAATTCCCACTGAACAGCATAACCCATCTCTGCCGAAAAGAAACTAAGCCAACAGCAGCACCAATCTCAATTTTATTCAAAACCACAAGTCATGCCTTGAGGATATAAATTTATCCCCTCCCTTTCCCATCAACACACACGTTTTGCCACTCGCCTTGGGAAGCATGTTATTAAAAAAAATTCATTTCCCCCTTGGATACATTTTTATATTGTATACTAAATTATGCATTTAAAATCAAATAAAAAGAATTTACTGCCTTAAGATTACTGCACACATCAGAAAGCTCTCTGTTTCTAAATTTTGGAAGAATTTTCCACCTCCCCACCCAAGCCAAGCAAACATCCAGTGTTGTTACAGCTGAGGCAGTGGGGRAAAAAAAAAAGACAAAAATATTTTTCACATTAGAAAGCTGTGCTTCAACTAGTAGGGAGGAAAAGTGAACATCTTAAAAAAGYTACTTCTCAATGCCTCCAAGAGGGAAAGGGAACTTCTAATTTGAGGGCATATCTGGAAAGYGCACAGTTTAGGTCAGTCAAATAATAATGATAATCTCATCCTCTCCTAAATAACATGAAACTTAGACACTGATTAATTAGCAGCCTAGTGCAGCAGTTCATCTTCCAGCATTTYACTTTTTTCAGTCACAGTTCTCCTTTTTGGGAGGAAATAAAGAAGTTAAACAATACACTGAATTCAGACATGGCAAACAGTATGCTACGGTTTTGTTCTGAGGAAGGCAGAGGATGGTGGGTGGTGACAGGTGACTTTTCTTCTGGTATTTACACAGATTGAAACCTACACACAGCAGGAAACATTCACAAAACCTGAAAGTGTAAAATACCAATTCTTATTTAGAGGCTTAAATAAAAGTGCCCTGATTTCCTGAGATTATTTCATAACACATCTCCTGCACAATCTAAAACTGCAACTGCTCACAATCAGGAGACTTAGACATTTAAGTGTAATTTTAAGACATTAACTGCAGGTAGTCATATTTGAACAAGTTTAACTTGGTTTCCTATAAGGAGCCAACTGCAGCTTGTCTCAGTCTTTGACTAACACAATGTTCGTTCTTCCACTTAYACAGAAGAAATTGATAAACTAAATCAAATACAGACAAAGCAGGAAAATATAGGTTTAATTTAACTATATACTAGGGTTTTTTTTCCCCAATAAGTTACAGATAAATAGGTTAAGAAACCTCAGCTAGACAGGGATGGTGACCCACTTTGTAAAATGCTGACATTCTCTTGTGGAAATCCACCAACTCAAGTGACACCTGCTTCCATGCTATTCATGGTGCCCCCATGTTTAACCGTGAATGGTAGCTATAACCGAAGAGAAGTTCTGTTTGAAAGTAGAAAGGAAATGGGAGACAAAGGCTCAGGAACATTCTTGGCTGGAGAAATCAAGAGATGRAGTCAAAGCAGAGCAGATAATACACTGAAGAAAGCACAGAGGTTTCTGACGCAGAGGTACATACATGTAGAGACTGGTGCCTACCAGAACAGCCGAGGAGAGAAAACCAAAATTATGTCAAGAACCAGCATAACACAGACCCAAAGATAGTCTAGAAGCAGTCATCTCATTATGAACAGGGTAAGAGGTAGATAAAACAAATCTGCCAGGCAAGGGGAGCTTAGCACTAGTTACATAAGGTGCCACAAAAAAAACCCTAAGATTTTCAACCAAAAATGCTAAGGACAAAGCACATCAAACACCACAGCCTAATGAGTAACCAATTTTGGTTGGGTTTTTTAATATATATATATATATATATATATATATATATATATATATACACACACACATACACATACACTTTTAACAAGCAGGGTAGTATTAGAGAAAAGTGAGTACTGGGTGCAGTAGCATCATATTTTTCCCTGATATGCAGAGATAATGCCTCTCTTCTCCTCTGGAAACACTGCAAGCAGAGAGATGACATGATGATTTGGAACAGCAGGAACCCAGTGGCAGGCTACAGCATATTTATTGGAAAGGTTTGGTCATACCCAAACCCTTCACATAACTCCACTACTTCCTCACTCCTATGGTTCAATCAGATAAACCATATGTTGGATACTGTCACTGAAATGGGTTTAACATTCCTACAGTCTTCCTCAGCTTTCAACTTCAGGCCTCTGGGTTGCACGTAAAGGATACCATCATAATTTAACTCAGCTCATGGACACTGAAACAGGTCAAACATTTGTCAACTCCTTTTAAATGTCTTTTAAAATATTTGCAGAACCACTAAATAAGCCCCCAGAGAAGCATGAACAAATAGACAGAGCCTGCTAAAGAGAAGCGGAAGGRTTGCTCTCTCCCAAAAGGGGATAATCAGGACATCTGTTGAACACTCCAGGTTTTTTTCCTTTCTTAAGGTAATTGTTGACACAGTCCCATGGTCCCACTTATGCTTTCAACTGGAAAACTAGAATTTGGATACCATCATAACTCATTGTTGGACCTTTCTACCCCTGAATTAAATGAGTAATTAACACGGCACCTGGGACTGTGGTTGGACTCCTTGGCACTGTGCATTTGGTTGAACTGAAAGTCTCTGTAGTCCATAACAAGGAAAACAATTCCCTTACCAGGCTCACTGTAGCATAAGTACCACATACAATGAAGGGAGTGAGTTTGCACCATTGGTCGGGGTGAGAGGGAAGTCACTAAATCAACAGACTGCACAGGACCCTTCTAAGAAAAAAAAAAAAAATTACTTTTGCCATGGCCATGTCTGCTGCAGCTCTAGATTCCGTGTTCCGAATATGATGAGGGTGTGACAGACAGGATCTACAACAGTGGGGACATACCATGACAGGTGGCAGAAATCCCAGAACAAACAAAGCTGCTCAGGAAGAATGTCTTTTCCTGTGCCCCAACTTTGCGCTGAAAACAACAAATTAGCATTTCCACCTCCAACAAACTGCTACCTTCTGTGAAGACAGCAGGTGCTGTTTTGCACCGAAGGAAAGAAAGAAAACCCTGTGTCTGCTCCTCTCCTGTCAGTGAATCTAATGATAGTAACAGTTGCCATATCGATGAAAGGTGAGATACAGGTTTTCTGCTCTGGCAGAAAAAGTTCACWCAACCTCCTCTCCACTAGTGGTGAAAGAGTAGTTCCCTCCCTTCCCCAGCACCCAGCCACATTATGGGATCACAGAAATAATGGCGAAGGCTGGACTTCAGACCTCTAATGAGCTGATTTGAAGAAACAAATTTCTTTCAAGCAGGCAATGGTACAGGTGCCTCAGGAGTCAAATGTGAATGACCCTGCTTCTCACGTTATCCATGGAAAAAAAGGGCTCTGCAAACCCTAAGAGMTTTGCTAAGAAATGAGAACCTAGCTGATGCAACTTTTGAATTTCAAATAAACTCACAACCTTATTCAATGGAGCTGATATTCGTACACAGTTCTCCCCTCTAACTTCTGTGATCAGCTTCAGCATGGCCAGGATTTGACACCAAGAGACACAGACCCCTAGTTAGTGGAGTTTTATATAAAACCCGATGCTCAGCATGCAAGCAAAACATCAAACTACTCAAATATTTGTTGAGTGTTKGTGACAACACGTCAGTTTGTCTTCTAGAGATTCTGTCAAATGAAAATTGYGGCTGCATTGTAGATGGGTGAAAATCTAGCCTCATGCCAGCAGGCAGTCACCAAAACTGAGTACTTTTGAAGCAAAGAAGCAGACCAAATTTTTCCTTCCACATTCATAGGCAATAAAATAATTTAAATTGTGCTGAAAATTTACTTCTTATAAAAGCCTTGTGCATTCATGCAAGAAATCAGGATCTAGCTTTTGATGGATCCCACAATATATCTTGGAGAAAACGAACATGCTCCACCTAACCAATAAAGATAGTAGAGCGAGCACTGTGTTGAGCTGCTGGTGAGTTGTCAAATTCAGTTCCAACCAGCAAATGTATCTTGCACGACTACACAAAAGCACCACGGTACGTAGTGGGAGATTATCTCTAAAGGTTGTCCAGTTTTGAACTGTATGACAAAAATCACATTGGTAGTAATTGAAGAGGAGTTGATTTTCAGTAGGAAGTGATCAACATTTCACACTAAATGTTTCATACACACAAAAAAATTTGATACTTCTGCATTTGTTTGTCATGGTTCTCTCAACTGCTCCCTAATGACATGTAGTCAAGCGTTATATTTTGATTTGCATGTTTCACATGAATCATTAATGCAGCAATACAGAACATAATGTTATTCCTAAAGCCACATTATGCTCCTGGAGATGGAGTGTGCCAACATAATGCTTACACAACAAAAATGACAAAAGAATGGGCATGGGTACATGCTTGTTTAACTTTCACAAGCTGCTGTGGGAAAAGACCCCTCGTGATTCTTTGCATTTACCTATTTTCATTTGTTTCTCTGTATTTTGTTGTTTTGGGGTATTTTTCCAAACAGTTTGTCTACAGTTACATTTGTTTTGGTATTTTTGAAAAACAGTTTGGGGATATTAAATGGACTGGCTTAAACTAAGTCAAACTGGTAAGTGTTAGGTAATCTCTACATGATTGTTGCCATGTGGATCACAGACGGTAGGTTTTTGTCTCAAAAGATGTTGACGCATGCTGGCACAACTGARCTAACACTTCACAACATATCCCCAAGCAGCAGCTGGTCCTAGCTTTTAAGACAAACCTGCACGTATTTTCTATGTCTTTCATTTCCCAGACTTATTGCTAATGCTACAAATAAGATGACTGCATCAGCCAGAAAGGCCAACCAACTGGTCAAAAAGATAATTTACAGTTAATGTAAACCTACTCAGCAGGATTACCAGCATATTTATACACTTACAAGCATTCATGAGTGGCATATGATGCTAATGGACATTAAAAGGAAGGCTGCATGATGAATGATGGTAATTAATGATTAAAGCATTACACAACACGTTTCTCTGGGAGTGCCATGTTAGTGTCACTAAATTAAGATCCATCAACCTGCAGCTTAAGAGGTCTCGGGGTTGCAAATCACTTTTTAAAAAAATTGATATTTTTACTCTTTTACTTTTACTCTTGTAACCACACGCAGGAATATTAATCCAAGAATAAGGATAACTCCAGTTTGACAAACATATAAATATGTGTATGGGGAGCATGCATGTGACCCCTTTTCTGAAAGCTTTAGCATTTCCTAGCTAACAAATCTACCCTCCTTTCTTAAAATGCTCTCTTTAAGACCTTACATTTAACCATTGTTTGCATCAGAAGCTTTTCTTACATGCATAAGAAAACATGTATTTCCTTTCCTTCTATAAATGTACAAATAGCATGCACAGTATTTCCATGACAGGATGGCAGCAAGAGAAAACGCGGTCATTTTGTGACGAGATGTGAATTAGGAATACATCAGGGCACAACAACAGTGAGTGTGACACTGATGTCCAGACAGCAAATACCTAAGAATTCCTCAGCTGTGTCTCTGAGCAGGTCTGGGGGACCTGGCTGCAGACATGGGATCTTATAGTGTCCAATGCCATGTCAAGGTGTGCTCATGCCCTTCCCCAGCCACACTCACACTGGCACTGGTTGCTCCAGGTTCACAGGCTGCTGCCCCCCCAGCCTGTTAAATCCTGGTGAAGTGTCAGCAGAGGGGAGCAGATGCTCATATCTCAGCCAGCTCCTTTTAGTATTTGMTGTCCTAGCCCAACCATAGTGCTTGCATTATATCAATTGTCTAATGGAACAGATAACACACAGGTACACACAACAACCTGCCAAAACTGCCGTAGGATCAGAAACCTTTCAGGAGGGAAATGGGGTGGATGGATGGACATGGAAACATCTTAAACTGCAGCAAAAAAGATGAGCTAGAAACTGGTCAGTCAGACTCCTTGCTTGATATAAGATCTCCAGGTGGTGACTAAGCCAGCATAATAAAAACGACGTGTTGGCTTTTTCGTTGCTGTGGGTTTTTTTGTTTTGGTAGGTTTTTTGTTATTATTTCTTAAGCATGTTCAGTTTCATCCCACCTGCAAGCTTTAACAGATCTATCTGCTATTATTTTTAGATCCCAAATATTCAACCTGTTTCCAGGAGGATTAGGAAGCACGATGCTGAAGAGGCAAGCACATGCAAGATGCAGGTCAGCATTACATCTTCCTAATACAGTAAAGATGTGAGCTGGTCTTACAGGAATCAGTTTGCAGCGTGAGAAATCAATTTTCCCTCTCTCCTRTGCTAACCAGACAAACTTGCTACTTTAACTTAGTATCTACTGGAATGATGCTGACTCTGCTAATCTGAGTAAAGCTAGCTGTTATAGCAAGAGATGCAAGTACTGGAAGAGTTGCCTTGGCTCTGAAATCGGTTATTCCCTGTATCGAATTACCTTTAAAAATAACAAAAGTTGATTTAAACTCATACGAATTCAGAGAACACCATTGTATGCAGCTGCAAAGGACAAAAGACACATATACATTTCCCCAGCTATATGGTCGATCAGGTTCATTTCATCAACCATCTACAGCCTGAACATTTTTTCCATTCTCAGTACAAACACAGCACAACTCTTTCAGAGCATGAGAAGCAGCCAGTTAGAAAAGAATGAGAAACTTGAAGTGATCACTTGATCCTCATAAATGCCACTAAAGCTGATTTCAGAAGTGGGCCTTTGTCTTCYTAATCCTAGTAATTCCTTTAATTGAAACTGCAGTTGTCTTTTTCAGCCAAGAAATGATAGTTCTTCACTCCTGAAGTGACTAAAAGGGTTTGTTTTTTTTTTCCTCAGCCTAGAAAGTATGTAGGATTTACACAGAACACACTAGCTGAAGGACCAAGAAAAGCAATGATTGAACAAAAACGTACATGAAATTGCCAGACACTTCATTTTCACATATTGAAAAGCAGATGTAATACTGTGCAGTCTGTAAGAATGGGGAAGGGGAAAAAAAAAAAAAAAAGGCAGGGAATTTCTCCTTCCATGTTATTTTCCAGGGACTTAAACTAGAAAACTAGAGGTGATGAGTTGTTATGAAGAAGTGAAGAGGAAGTATGTCTAACAGTGGTGTTCCAGTTAAAGGAAGAGGATGATTAGGTTCTGAGTTCTGTTTTATGCTCAGTTAGTGACTTTGAATAAAACATCTGGGGACTGATTCAAGAGAATATGGGGCCACTGAAGGACATCCTGAATGTCAGTGGGACTCCCACATGAGATCTTGGATCATTCAAAGGCCAGATTAAGCAATGCAAGAATCATTATAAATCTGATGGTTTGCAAACAGCATGTACATGTTAAAATAAAATTTTAAATTCACCTCTCAGATAAAACCTAATCAAGTCCAAGAGCAGGAATACTTATGCCCAAATTCAAAAGAAAGTTAGCCCACAGTACTACACACTTTCCCAACAAAGAATGGCACTTTGTCCCGGAGCAGAAGTTGGAGAACAACAAAGGGTGCATGACCAGGACACCAGGCAAAGGGCAACTGTGAGGCTGAGATTTTTTTAAAGGATATTTGTAATGGTATCTTTAAGAGATGGTTCTCTGAAAGGGAAGAGTTCTCTAAAGAGTCTTTCCAATTACTTCAGCATCCCAAAAATAGCTGGAAAGAGACCTGAAGGATGAAAGCTGGCAGACTTCCACTTCTAAGAATCCAGGCCACAATCCACCTGCTTTAGGATATTTGATCATGATCTGATTGCAGCCTGGTGCTTATAGGGCCCAGCTGATGATACCCAACAGACTGTATTTGTTTTACATGSAGAAATTAATTAAGCCTTCAAAGACAGAGAAGTCAATGGATATCCATGGCAAGGAGCAAACCACTTTAAAAAGTATTTTTGAAATAGGTGTCAGAAAAAAAAAATTAAAATACACTTGCTTCCATTCACAAAAACAGAAGGAGAGACAGAAGAAACTTGTGCTACCCACTAGTAAGACACCTTAAACCTTTTTTTCTCTTCAGATGAAAATGGTTTAACATAGCCCCAATTATAGCAAAAAAAAAAGAAAACCCTAAAGAACACAAATTGTTTGGGTACCCTTTTTTAAAAGCAGGGGGAAAAAAGTACACTTCAGAAGGTAGTATGTTAATGTCTACACCAACAGCTACTTCTGATTTTTAATTTTTATTCTAGATACGTTAATATTATTCCTTTGTTGTAGAACAGGGAGAACAGTGAAGTGACAAGACTTGATTTGAACATCTTGAATGAGTGAACTTACACTGTATCAATAAGGTCACAATATAGGTCACTAGCAACATCATTTTCACTAGGCTGGCAATAAGTTCTCAGATTTGACATATGACTTCTCTGTCACAATATGTTAATTATTCCCACTGAGGTAATATGCAGGCCAACACAGAGAAGCRCATGTTCTCTTTTGATTTATTAAAAACTGTGTTAATTTGCAAGAATAAACACAGAACTCATTAATTTCAAATAATGCAATTTAACTACACTGAATTACACCTGTTCCTTAGCTCTATCACAGAACAAAAAGACATCAGGTATAATAAAAGCCTGAAAAGGATTATATTGAGTCAGGCTGGGGACTATTGCCTTTTTTATTTAATGCAGGCATTGTCTATTAYGAGCAATTTTCTGAAGGCTATTGCTCTTGCATAATATGCTGTATGAACATGCAGAGGGTGGGGTCCCAACAGCCCAATTCTTTTAATTCACTGAAGTGGAAACAGTCAAGAACAAATGGAAAGCAGAGATCAATTGCTCCCACTGGTGATGTCACCAATTATGAATTCTGTGGAATTAAAATGAATTTACCATCTTGGCTGTGTTATTATGGTTACATTGTGTAACATTATGAAAAGCACATTCATCTCATATATAAAATTAGCTGAAATAAATGTATAATTTTTCTCCTTTTGAAATACTGTACACGGTAATGATACTTGATCTTTTCTAGCAAGATGTCTCAGGCTCACTTTTTAACTAGTCACAAAACAGCTGTCAGCAGTATCAGGAAGCAAATTCATGAAAAAAAGGTAAAATTCATTTAGCCACACATCAGCAACATCTGGAGCAATCTCTGAGAGCCACCAAGGAATCTGACAGGCCCATTCTTCCACACTAGTCTACTTCCAAAKGTGAATTGCCTTGCTTTCAAAGGTGTAGATTCCAATGCACAGCAATAAAAGAGACATAGATTTGGTCTCCAACTTAAAAAGCAAGCTACGTAACTTGGTGTTGTAAGTATCAAGCAAGCAGCGCCACTCTACAGAGAGTAAACTCTCATCCAAATAAAAAATATTTTGTTATTCTTTTCCAACAATATTCATCACCTAGTGTTCTATAGAAACAACCACACCATGAGTGACTGCAGCTGAGGACTAGACACATGGCAATCTCCATTGTGTAATAAGGACTTACAGACTTGGGGTAAGGACTAATCTTTTTAACCACTCCAAGGAAATTCAATAGTTAATGACCACAGCTTCTTGACACCTTGCAAGTCATTTTGGCTTTTGGGTTTGTGAAAAAGGATTCTTATAGACAACTGACGCTCCAAATTTACCAAGCTTGTGTTTGGAAATGAAAGAGAGAGAGAGTAAATACTTAATTGGTTTTAATAAAATTTGGGAATGGAAATTAGAAAACATACTACTATTTTGCAAGGTAGCAAAAAAAAAAAAAAAAAAAAAAAAAAAAAGGCTTACTTGCCTTTTTCATGAGCTCCTAGCAGGTAAACGAGTGCTGTGGCACATGGCAGATCCAAATCACAAGGGCCTCTCACATTATGTTAATACCAGGCACATACTAAACTTAAGGAAAAGCAGTACAAAAGGAAGAGAAACTGGAAGAGACAAAAGGAAGAGACAAAACCTATACAAAACTTTAGATTCAAATAGAAGTAACTCTTAATAGCATGAGAGAAGGAAGGTGATTTTAACAAATCAGAAGGTGCTTTGACAGAGTGGAAAGAGGTTGCAGAGAGCATAACACTGGAGAGGAAACCCACATAATCAGGAAAACACAGCACAATTACACTTTGCAGACCCTGGACAGCAAAGAAAAGCACATCAGATTTGGTTAGAAAATCAGCCTTTGTACAGTCTACTAAGACAGCACTGATCCACAGCACTTAAATGGAAATGACTGTACTATCTGATGATGTATGAGAGTTCAGAAAATAATTTCAGATATACTAAATTCATTGATGGGCATCTAGCAGCACTGAAAACCTGCTTCCCAAAATGGCATTTCTAACAGACAAAGAACAGATAGTGTCCTTCAAATATAGTTATAAGTAATATTTTGGGGAAAAAAAAAAAAAAAAATCGGTGAACTATAAAAAGGAAGGTTTCAGGCATTTTCAGTCATTTTTCAGCAGTTCTGGTTGTTGACTGGAATTTAGCAAGAGTACTGTCCACCTATAAGAAGGATTGGAAGGAGGATCCAACCAACTACAGGTGTTTCTGCCTGACCTTAGCGCCAGGGGCAAGTCATGGAGCAGATGGTCTTGGGGTGCCATCACACAGCACATGCAGGACACCAGGCTATCAAGCCCAACCACTTTGAAAGGCAGGCTAACCTGATTTCACATCTACAATACACCAGAAAACATAACACTACTTTGAGCCCCCGGAAATTCTTTGAGGGTGTACAMTGAATTCTCTGATCAGCATCCAAAACTAAAGGTGTCCCTGTGAAACCCAATGTGAGGGTTCATGCTCTCTYTAACGTGATCCAAGACACTATCAGGCAACAGCCATCCATTCATGGCAATACATAATAACAGCTTTTGAACTATAAACTGCAAGTAAGTGATGGACTATCGCAGATCCAYGATTTACTGAAGCTTGAAAGAGCAATAACACAAAGCCCTTCAATATAAAACACCAACCAAACACACCCACCGCTAGCAAAATGGAGAGAAAAGAGGTTTGGGAAAACCCTGCTACAGAATATCCAGCTTCCCTTTGTCTTCCCTATAGCAGTTTGGTACAAGAAAACTAAGGTGCCTATGCAAAGGATATTCAGRAACATCCTGCAACAAGGCCAAACCCAGCAAGCTGCTGAGTAAGTACCTCCCACAAGGTGCCCAGTGGCCCTGACTCCTGCTTCGAGTTATATCGCGGAAGCCTTGACACATTCGGACGCGTGGAGGACACCCATTATTTTAGCCATTTGAAAGGAAGCCTGATTGATATAAGACACCCACAGGGGCAGTAGAAGATGGCAGTAGTCTGCACAGTGACACAGGAAGGTCAGAGGAAGGTAGGGGGACTACATTATGTCGGATTTAAAAAATAAATACCCCCTCCCCCTACCAGAGCTTTGGAAATTATCTACATTTCATTCTATCAAATAGTTTCAGTGGTAATACAGGCCAACCTAATAGATGTGGCAGCAGCTCTGACTGGGACAGGGAAGTGGGGGGATGCAAATGTGTAACAGAGAGAGTTTGCTTTTCCCCATATGCAGCTCTGGAGCACACAGCAGCAAAGTGTTGTACTTGGAACTACAATAACAGCTTTCTTTTTGCTACATTTTAAAAATATTCAGTAGCTTCCATCAATTAGGAAGTTTTTTAAACACACAAATACTCTATAAGACCCTATTAGTAGTGCATAGTTCACTAGATGTAGAGAATGAAAGAAGCATTACATTCCACTAGTTAGTAAACATACCTGAAGATATATTTTTGCCTTGTTTAAGAGGGTGAGGACGGGTAAATTACAAAACCAATCCTATAATATACATTTTCTACCTAGAAAACCTAGTTTCAGAGTCAGTATTTCTAGAAATGTAAGTACTGAAATCGCATTTTAGTTGTCAGTAAATTCATTATCACATTAACTAGGTCTAAATTATTAAACCTTAATGATGTAGGTTCTCAAAATGCGTTGGGCTTTATTTTCCCACACAGAATCAATGTTAAACATTAGCAGTATAAATTAAGTAATACTTTACTGTGGCATGCTGCTGCTTTGAATTGAGTTACCCCAGGAAGATGTATATTCATGGCTACAGGCTCTCTTTGGCCTCCTAGCGAGGATGATATAGTTTATTGTAACAAATGAGCAGTCGACCTGTAATGACTTAAATGATGTATACATTTTTGCCAATGAAAATGTACCAGTGAGGACCTTTCTGCTTAAGGGAATGAGAAGAAAACAGGAGCGTGAACTATAAACATAATTTCCATGAAAGCCTGGGGGAGCATCTCCCTTTACACAGTTTAGAAGCATGGCGCATATCACAAAACATTTTAGGATAGTTAAATTAATAGAAAATAGACTCAGGCAAAGTTGAGAAGGATATTTTTTTTAAAAATGGTATTTCAGCTTTAACCCTGTGCTGCTTTTTTTCTTGGCCTTCAATCTGAACWGTGCAAAAGAAAAGTTAGGAGACTATACAGATATCATCTCGATGCAATTTATGGGTTCTTTAAAAAGGGGAAATATTTATATTGTGAAATCATTGTAACTATTGTCACATATTATTGCTGGGCTTCAATTTCTTTACTTGCTATTTCTTTTAAACAGCCAAAGGGCTTAAAAATTGCAATGAGTAGTTTATCTGATAGTCTAAAAGTTACAGCATGACACACTTTGCAATCAAGATAAATATACATCTTGTATTGCTTTTCCAGGATGCCTAAAATCAGTCTGAGTAGCCATGGATGCCAGCGTGTCAAAGCCATCAGCAACTATCACCAACACACACTAACAGGTTGAAAAGAACAAATTAAAGACTCTGACAATCTAGGCCACTTGCTAGAGATACCCTGACTAAACTGCAATGCCCAAAGACTATCTCATCACATTTGGAAATGTAAAATGAATACTGCATCTTCCCAGATACAGAATTAGAGACTACTGAACTGAAAAAAGGTACACGATAAACTGATAGGTGACAGACTGTAGTCAGGGGGACAGAGAGCTGCTTTCATCACCGTTGCTTGAGATATCASAAGGTGAAAGAACTATTTCCTCTAATGATCATGAAGTATAAAAGACAAGTTACCAAAGACAGGTGACAGAAACTTACACCTGACCCAGAAAACAGAGAAAGGAATGTTAGCAGTGTGATACAGTCCCATGCAGATCCAGATGTCTCCTGCCTCTGACAATATCCAACATTCTCCCACATTTCAGTAACAATTACACAATGACTTTCCAACAACATCTTGGTGAGATCATTCCATACTGAAAAGGCAGCTTATCTCATACATACCAGCCCAGGAGAAGAATAAATAGAAACAAGGGTCAAGTTCCATCCCTGTTGAAAYTATTTCACACCTGGCTTCTGCTCTTCTAACAATTGTAAAATTCACAAATGACCAATACTTAGAGGTAGGAATAAGAGACTTGACCTTAGCTATTATCCATATTAACAAGTAGATAACACATTTTTTATAAAAACAACAACAAAAACCACAAAGAAACTATTACCCAAGTTATTGTGTTACTGACGAGTTTTGTAAAATTTCAGACTCATCCTTTTTTTTTTCTAACAGGTTCCTTTTGACTAGACATCCATTTTCACACATTTTATTGGTCTAAAGGCAAGCAATTTCTAGAAAGTTAACAGTGAAACAGACTAGTTTCAACAGTCTTATCCCACCTSCAATAAAAGATTATTCTTTATGGTTTCTCTAGCTGGCTCCTCAGGACTCAGATTTATGAGACTTTTTTGAAAGGTCAGATTAGGTAGAGATGCTGGTTTATGAGAAGAGGGGCATTAGCTCTCAAAATGAAAGTATCCACAAACATCTTGGCATGGTACAGTACCAAACGTTGCTGGTATACATAAAGTATATCCAGAAATGCTTCTACAGTACTATCTGGTTATATCTGCACCTTTGCTACACTATATCATAAAAATCACCATGCAATAAGTTTGTTTGAGATGAGGACTTTCTGATTCACCCATCATCAGAAACTGACTCAAWGGCCACTTTCAGTAACACTTGTCCTAAAGAAATTGGCTTAACAGAATTATGAATCAATCTACTTCTACATTAAAATACTTACTCAAAAATAAAGGAAAATTGTATAGTGCTTTAAAAGTCTTCCACTAACAACTAATTCATGTTGTATTAAAAGTATACTGTTTGAGCTGCAGAAACTACCATAGTAATAATGGTGGTCAGACACAAAATAAAACTAAACCTGCATTTCCATTTAAATAGTATGCTTACAACTGGAATTATTTGTATTTATATATTTCCTCTTGGGTTTCATTCCTGACACAGGGGATCTTTGGCTCCTGTAACCCTATCACAGCATTTTTATACAATGGCAATTCAGGTACACACTATAGTTTAAAGAACATTTCTTCCCCATGGGAATGAGTTTTCTGCTCATGTAACTTTAAGGACATAGAGTGCTATTGCCTACAAAGTAGCAATAAAGCCATTCCTTGAATCATTTGGTTCAACCACAGCTCTCAAGTCTATCTGTTCCACTTGTTTCATAAACCCACAAAATGCAGCATATTGCTTCCCTTCTCCTTCTATCTGAATACTGCTTAGAGGACTGCAGAAAAGGGTTTGTTTCCAGTTTCCTATTAAAACCGCTCCATCAGTGCCAGGGCTGTGACCAGTAACAGCAGAATTAGGCTGRGCATCTCTTGAGTGTTTTTAGATACCATGGCAACACAACAACAGTAGGCCAGGGTTTGAAGGTGTAATGTTTCCATCTATTTACAGAACCTCTAATAAACAACAGCCTCGTGCTTCCTGTAAAAAGGAAATTAACCTAAAGAATGAAAAAGTGGTTTCATCTGTTTCTAAAGAACAGCAAGGGCTCCAAAGTTTTGTTATGATGACATTGCATGTGGATGGAGAGTGCACATGAGCACCACAGAGAGGGATAAATTCAGAGTAACAAAAACTAAACACAGCAGATATTATGCCATCAAACTCTAACGYTGTCATCATCCCCACACCACATATTCCATAGAAATTAAATACATCCAAATTTAAAGAATTTGCATGCAACAATACTCTTTACTTCTGTAACAGTTATCTCTTGAGCATAGTGCCAGAATCCTGTTACATACAAATGAAGCTCTTCTCAGTGCTGCCAAACAATAGGACAAGAAGCAAGAGGCAGAAATGGATGCGCAGGCAGTTCCACCGGAACATGAGGAAGAATTTCTTTACTGTGCAGGTGACCACACATGGGAACAGATTGCCCAGAGAAAGAGTGGAGTCACTCTYRCTGGAGTTATTCAAGAACTGTCTGGACRCAATCCYGTGCCATGTGCTCTGGGATAACGCGGCTTAAGCAAGGAGGTGGGACCAGACTCACCCATTGTAGTTCCTTCCAACTTGACCCATTCTGTGATGCAGTGATCACATCAAAGTTAATACACATCTCTGAAAGCAGTGGTACCTCAGAAAGAGGTACTTGAGAAACATGAGAGACCACAGTAAGAGGTTACAGTCACTGCACACCAAACTAACCACCAATGGGCATCCAAGAGAATCAAATAGTGAAGAAATGTCCAAGACACTGGAAAGTGTARGAGTTTCATTTGGCTAACTCAATTCTTACACTGCTTCCACTCTGGATTAAATCATTACACACAGAAACTGAACTGTTATAGTGCAGTCATAAGTGAGAGCAGAGTAACATTCAGGCATACAGAAGGTCTCAGCCAAACACTGAGAGGTTTAAATAGCTGAGCATTTCCAACTAATAAACATAAACAATGTACACCAGATAAACAGACACRGGAATGCAAAACTCCAAAACCTGTCTGTCATTACATCATTACATTACTCTGAAATTCATTGTTCCCACTTTCAACAGTCCAAGATCAGCCACTTACAGACATTATGTTATTAAATTAAACTGTTTCATCCTTATTTTAAATGAGAAACTTTAATGTTTGGTGCAACTCCATCTGTCTGCTTTCATTTAACAGAAATGTCTTTATGCAGCTAGAGGATAAATTCCATACCTTAACATAAGATGGAGAAAGTATAAACCTATTAACACAGTCATAACTACTGGTTCTTACTCTGAAACACACCATTACATCCAAGGTGCAGTGCTAAACTGTAGCAGGCTCTTTTAGGTTACTCCCAGCCAAGCAGACTTTCTTTAGGGACCTTTTCAAAGACCAGCTCTCCTGAACACAAAATGAAATTATGTTGTATGTTTTGGCTACTCGCAGCAGCACCTTTACATTATGAATGGCTCTTGATTGCTGTTAGTGTGAGCAAATTGCAGAGTACACTATTAGGAATTCTCACTTTATGCGAAGGTGGGAATTTATTGCTGGTTTTATGCTAACATATTGGTGTTCTGAGTATTTATAACATATTGTTGCATTTGTTATTAATAGAGCAGTGTACCGGGGAAGGATTAAGAATCGATAAAACACTCTTACATCTGCATTTATAGTATTTAAAAACAAGACAATACATATASTCCACAGGGTTTACTCAGGGAGATGTGTTTCCTAAGCAATTTCTTCATTCTGCCTTGGCAGGAAGCAGGTCGTGTATGTGGATAAATAGTATTGGAGCCTGATGATAAAACATTTAGAAGCAATATAATCTATGGTTGAAAAATACTAAAACTAGAAGTTCTGTCCCACGTGATTTATATGTTATAGGGCAGTTTTTAAGAGAATTTGAATGCCTAAAGATGGTACATCATGGGATTCCCACTGAAGTCTCAATCATCTCGAACACCTCTTTGCTCACAAAACAAAAGTAGCTACACTACAAACTGAAGCCACAAGTAGTTTACAAACTCTGAGAGGCAAACATTTTTCAAGTAGGTCCAATATAAGACCTGAGTGGTCCAGAACATAATTCCCAGGCAGCCTGCAAAGGTTACATAGACAGGTAAGTGTTTCAGTTGAGAGAACAATGTACAAACACATTATCATGTCTAGCTCTGAATTTTCCCAATTTCCACACCAAACTTCCTTTTTGTCACCTGCAAGGATCTTCTTATATCTGTGTTCCATCTATTCTGATAAACCCAGATTTGGTCTTTCTTAAGGCTTGTGGGTACAAGGAACTCCACACCATCAACACTTCAAGGACCCCTGCCTGCACACCCTGTTGGGCTGTCCATCATCATGTTTCCTACCCAACAGCCACACATTCCTCCTGCATGCAGCATTCATGTCCACTCTTTCTACATTTTGGCAAGGCAAAACAGCCACAAGTCAGCAGGATGTATTCCATGCCTTTTTAGGTTTCCAAATCCTCTTGGAAGATCACTTCAACAAACCTTAGCAACATCAAAGTGGCAGAATCTTCCAAAGGACTCTTCACACATTTGCACACCAGCAGCCACTAGGGAGCATGAAGGATTTTTGCATATTCTGCAGAAAGGCATTTTCATGGGTGAAAAGTGGGCAGACAGTATATCAGTCTGCCTCTACCCAAGTAACAAAGTAGAGTGCYGAAATGCCCCTGCAGTTGTATGGCTCTGCCCTCAAGCCTCTACTTTTTACTCTTCGTAAAAACTTATTTCCAGATTCAGCCCTTCCACCTCTCTAATCCCTTGCAAAGACACTTTCCAATGCCCCTATCCCTATTCACTCTATCTTGCAGTGCCTCAATCTCCTTGGCTCTATTTCTAAAAGGAACATGAACATGTTTCATTGCAGACACTCATGGAACCTTTAACCTCATGCACCCTCTAGAGTAAACATTTCCTGAGCACTTCATTTAGTCTGCATGAATTAATAATAAAATTATTTACTGAGAACTAGAAAAAAGAGAAGCAAATGATACCAAGAAAGCACACTTGTTCCTAACTAGCTGTACAGGTTCTAATTTATGTGGCTTGAGCTGTTAAGGTGTTTGCAGAAGTCAACAACCCTGGACCTGACAACCTTGAATGTGGCTACATCACAACAACCAGAGGATCAAAATTCAGTCCCTTCAGTTACAGAAATTTGTATTTATGGGTGCGGCAGCAGAGCACATTTGCAGTCAAGTTCCTGAGTGACGTTTACCTTTTTTTGGGCACAGAAACGTATCACTTCCTGCAGGTGCCAGATTGGTTTCAAGCACTTGGGGATGGCAACGCTAAACAATGTAGAAAAATTTCAAAAGATGAATGAGCACCCACACTCCAATATAATTTATATGCAACAACACAGATTATTTATACATTCTGAAGGCTCTGCAGGCCAAAACATCACCATTTTGTCTATTTTCTGAATGTATAAATAAGAAATAGGATTGTAGAGAAATTATATTGGAGAGAAAAGGCTCATTTATCATTTTTAATTTACTTGTGTACCCTTTACACTAGGAAAAATAATACCATCCACAATTTACATAGAAACAAAATCAGTCAGATGAAAGGCTTTATATAAAGTGTTATGGTAACATGTTCAAATTAGGTAAACCCAGCCTTTTTAAAATTCATTAATCCTCACTATAAACTAAACCCAGCCTTAACTCTCCATATGTAGTAAGAATGATGCAAAAGTAGGGCCAGTGAACTGAAAATAAAGAACAWGCTTGCAAGGAGGGCCAAATATTTCTTTCACTGACACCAAGATAACAGCCAGGACTTGAAAGTTAYTGTTCTAATAATACAGGGATTGAAGTTACAGCATAATCTGCTGGTAGGAAAGAAACTAACATGTATGAATTGAAAWAAAATTCTTAGCACCATAGCTCACGTCCACTATGCATAATTAACTCCTGCACAAAAAGATCCTACATAATATATTTATTGTTAGCAATAACAAATTCACTCTCCTTATGTCAACTGATTAGAATTACCATTCTTCAGTTAGAGCATTTGGAAGAAAACATTATGAAAACATTTTCCCAATCTTTCTAATAAAAACTTCAATTTTTCTTTAGAATAATAAATTCAATGTCAGAAGGTCAGATCCCTCTGTCCTTCTCATAAACGCATAACCACCGTTTCTTTTTATACAGCCTAGTCTTTTAATGCATCACCCACTAYGGTTTCATGTCCTGGGAAAACCCACAGTTTTAATGACTCAGGTGAGGTTATTGTTTCCATGTAGGAGAGTTCAGACTCTGTGACAAAACCACCAGAATGCACATGTTGTCAGAAAACCTTTAAACTCGATTTAAAGCCATCGAGTTTAAAGAGACGATTTGGTTGAGATATCAACAATTAAGGCAATAATTATGCTCATTCTCCCCTAACTGCTCTCTTCTAACATTTCTTAACCTTTGCTTTGTCACACCTGAACTTAACAGCACTTTAATGCAGAAACAGCACAGGGATTTCTTATTTCATAAGAGATGTGCTAAACTATTTGAAATTTWAAAAATACACCAAATCCCACATGAAAATGATGGGGTTTTGAGCACTTTTCTCCTTACAATTTAGAAAAGGAGAAACCACCCTGGCAAAAGAAGAACCAAATCAAAGAACACTACAGTCCTTCCTTAACCATGATTCTTCTTGGGTTTTTTCCACCATACAGRCATACCGAACATCTTTGCAAAGCAAAGAATCAAAGGATAAATCAAAACAACTCAAAATTTCCTTTGATGGTGTGGAAAACCCCTTTTTCAACAGATCAAATTTTGAAGGAATCAAAGGTAGAATCTAGGTTTCCTGTTTCTCCAGTCACAAGTATAATTGCTGGTTATACTTTCTTCCATGTGATGCAATCCTTTAGGTACCAGTTCTGGWATGGTGTGCTTAAAAACCAGTACAGGCTGATAAAGCTTCTGCTGCAAACTGAACAAATAAATAAGYGATGTTTAAGTGCACTGTGGGATGGAAGCTTTATAGACCCAGAAACATTTTTCAAGTGCTGAGTTTTGCAGCACATACCTGGTTAAAACCTTACGGCAACATCTCATCYAGCCACAGTCAGGGAGTTCCCAATCCACCAGTCTACTCCTGTATTTTTTTTACTCTGCACACATTGCTAGTATCAAACAGCAGAACTAAAGCTTGATAAAATGACAACAAAAGATAAAGCATTTCTTAATATATAAACAGCCAGAAGCAAATGTAGTCACAATATTTCTACACTTATATTGGAAGGCAGTACATAAATACAGGAGAAGCTCATTTAAACTACTGAATTGAGCTTGATATGCTGGTCTTGGAAAGCCAGCTTCTCATGGGGACTTTTTTCAACAGTAAAAGAATACCTCTATGTTCACAAGTAGTATTTTAGATGGGTTTTTTGCACCATAAAATTAGGAAAGAAAAATCAAAATTCATCTGAATTAGATAATATGAGAGCACATTTCAACTCTTAAATATGTCAGCTTTAAAAAACAATTAAAATGCCCATTCACAAGTGTTGTCCTTTCCAGGCTGAAAGAGGGAAGGTAASTGTCAGTAGACAGTTTTCATTGGTACAGATGCATTATCCAGAGTTGCTTAGCTAGAGCCTATTAGAGCCATGTGTCATGAAAATGGCTTTTTCCCCACCCTGAACAAGAAAGCACTTCCTTATACTAGATATTAAACTAAGTTAAATAATAAAATTCAAAATGTAACTGCTTCTCTGGGTGCTCACAGACCTCTTGAACATACCCTTCTAATACATGTCAAGATCACAGCACACTGCCATGACACCCAGTCAGGAATCTGTGGAATGGGACAGCTGAGGGCCCTGCCAGCATTCAGATGCCTAAACAAACTGGATGGGACACTGCAGGTAAAGGATGCCAGGCCAGATAGGTTTGGTTAGGAACAGAGATGGAAGGAAGGTGAAGTCCTTTTTTAGCAAGGTGAACACACAGAATAGCTTTTGCACTGATATCTCATGAAAATGCAGCAGAGGACCAAAGGTCATACTAACATTTACAAGGGCTATTTTGTCTAAACTATTCTTTCTTAAATTTGAGAAGAGTGTGTTGGTAGGGATTTTATTTGTCTGAATTTCCACACACCCATGAAAGAGATGATAGAAAATGGATAAAGCTCTTCTTAGAAATTCACGATTTCCATCCCTGTCAGGAAMTCTTTCAATAATTTTTCAATAGCTATGAAAAGATTTTGGGTAGGGACCTAAAAGCAACAGCAAGCAAGACTCCAATCCAACAAAACCATCTATTTTATTATTGTAGGGACTTCTAGTGTGGGAACAGTAGGAATTTATATTCAGTATTGACTATCCCGCTCCCATTTAGATAAGTTTGTACTTAAAAGATAATAGATGCTGAATTGGATCAGTAACTTCTTGTCACTCCACTCACCCACACTCATCCCTTTACCTCTAATTTCCAAGCCTGGGAAGTAGGCTACAAGCTTAGCATGGAGACAAGAGCCCTTTCTCTGGAACAGGGTGAGCACCCATTGTGGTCACCACACAGTCACATTCTCCAGAAACTGTTATAAGACAGGCATGTCTGTGGAAAACCAGACTCAAGTTCATCTAAGAATGGACTTGTTTCACCAGTGTGAAGGCTGGTTCACTCTTTTGCAAGCAGGTTTCACATCCAATGCCAAGCTTAGCACGGCTGCAGTCAGATTACAAACATTYCGTCTGGCTGCTTTGAAATCAGTTCATGCAAGCACATCAGCAGCAGCTCTCAGACAGCCCCGCTACTCCAGCAGCCACCTCACACCCCACTGCTTTGCCAAGTACTTCACCACTGAGAGGGGACATTGCCCAGGAACTTCTGGGAGCACAGTGAAGGAATGCACTAATGAAACAACAGCTCAGCCCAATGGGTGCATTATGAAGATGCACTGAGCCAGCTTCACCCAGGGAAGGTGCAGACAGAGCAAAGAGCACGAATGACACACCAGTCTATGATACCTGTGCAGGATGCATTCTGGCAATCCCAAGTTTTTGTCATCTCATCATCCCCTGCTTCTTGGGGATGATGCATCCCCAGGACTGTAACCCAGAGCATCCCCAGGACCGTAACAGCCTTACCGTACTGGCACTGCCAGTTTCTACCACTCTTTTCTTCCTTACATGACACAACCCTCCTGCAGCCCCCCCTTTGAAGACACTTTCATTTGATTATAAACTCCTTTGGGCAAAGATGATCTTTTATTATGTGTTGGTACAATGCCCAGAGAAATGGAGTTCTGATCTCAAGGCACTACTGTAACATAAATAACAATAATTCACTCCTGCTAGCCTTCAGTTACTCCAGGAGTTTCACTGGGAGATGGCAAGTCATGCTAACATGCCTTTCTACAGCATAGAAATAAATCATTTTTGCACATTCCAGTATTTTGAGGAGAAGGAGGAAACAGAGAGAAAATGCAAAATTAATCTAAAACACATTTGATTCTTTAAATCTATAATAAATCTAAATGATTTACCAGAACATAARATTCTCACATGCAGAGTCAAGGACTGAATATTCTATTCATGTGCAAGAGTCATTTATTCATTTATAATTAGATAAAATGAACTGCGATTTTTTAAGAAAAAAATTTGCATTTGGCAACAGTAATGTATTACAGAAGGGTAGCACTTTGTTACCATCCATTTGTTAGTCAGGACACTGGAGCTGCAATTTAACAGACAAGAAATAAGTACAGTAGAGGAAGGGAAAAAATTAAATTCCGCGTGATCAGCAAGGTTTCGAACAATCGCTAGCCAACTGAAGTGGGTGCCATATCCATAAGTCATTTTGTTTTATAGGCCATTAGGATCTCCTGAGAGAGGCTGCATGGAGACCGCTGCTTTTTGTTGAAATTAAAATGTCAGAGAAAAAGAAATAGAACAAAACAGGGAATCTGCAATTAATTACAAGGCCATAAAAATTCAATAATCAGGAGGCAGTGCTGCTGTAGGCACAGCGGTATCTGATTCAGGCTAACAGGAATGGAATACATTAATCTTTTCAAATTAGTTTTTTAATCTGACGGGGATATATAGTGACGTGTTCTTTTACTGTTTGAGCAGAGCTGCTGTCTAATATATAATGCTGAGTGTCTGGAATTAGGACATCTATAGCTATTTTGTGACTACAACATTTTCACGGCATTTATTCAACCCTATCTGTACACCTGTCCTACAGTAATCAGGCAAAACATGTTCAAAGTTCATATCCTAGATACTGCTTATGAAAAAAAAAGAATTAAAATGCTGGGAATGAAGACAAAAAATGCAGGCCCCCAAAACAAGCTTGGCACTAGTCTGCTTAAAATGACAGTCTGCTCTTCARGATATATCACCAGGCTTTGAAATGAGCTTTCCATTCCTTGTCTACATTGTGTTCTCCCTTTTTTCCATTCCACTCCCCCAACAAAGGTGACTTGCAAAAAGATTGTCTTGATGCTGCCGTGTTTCGCATCCTTTAGTCCTATAGAGTGAAGCCSTAAGAGTTTCAGAGATTAGAGGACTTTCTTACTTTTCCCATTAAATTCCCATGACATCCCTCAGACCTGTTCTTGTGGTGAATGCTTCACCATTCTCCCTAGAGGCCCTTTCAAGGAGGCAAAACAGCACACTAGAGAGTGTTCCATGCTCCTTAAACACTGCAGGTGGATAAGCGTCTCAACTGGACACCAGTTACCCAAAGCATGTGTTCAGTCTCAGAGTTGGAGGAACATACAAAGATTATTTGACACTAGTTGGTTTTGGTTTTTTTTTTTACAAAAAGAATATTTTCCTATTTGTGGCAAGGCTTTACACCCTAATTCCACTGAAATTACATTTTGGAGAGAAAGATTTTCCTATTAAATGAAAACCCAGGAGTCAGGTCATTCTTTCTCCACCTGCCCAAAAACCACTTTCTTAATAAAATTATGCAAAACCCCCCAAGACTACTTTTACATTTTCTCTCACATTATACATTGGAAAAAAGGGCACACAAAAWCCTCTTTTAACGTTGTTGATAAATCASTTTTCATGTTTTATAAGAAGAGTCCTTTTATATAGAAGCACTCTAACACTGCCCTATTGAAAATACCAATATGATTATCAAAGTTTTCCTGTAGGTGGCTAAAATCTTTGCCATCCTGTTTGTTCTGGGTGTATTGGGCATACTCATTTTGCTCCATTTGAGGTTTCAGTCCTGTCAGCACACAATCAGAGGAAAAACAACCAACCCAGGTAAACATTAATCACATCTAAACTCAGGTTGAATTAAGACTTCACACCTTTGGCTAATTCCATTTCTAGTTTACAGACAGTATTCTTTTCCAATCAAATTCCAGTACACTCACTTGATGTTTTTAAATGCTTCACAGTTCCTTGATGTAAAGTAACATCATTTATGCATTYATTGTTTTTTCCTGCAAGACAGAATAAACGGGCATGGATGCAKTCTTTTCATGACTCCTTCAAAAGGATAAATAATATGTGGATGTAGACAAAAAAAAAGGACAGGGAGTGAGAGCAACTAAGCAAGACCTAGCACTTTGATGCCAAAAGAAATAGTAGTTTTATTTAGGAAAAATATTCCAAGCACAGGAAAGGGTACAAAAAGCTTCTTATAATAGACATCCATCATTTCCAATATGTCACTTGTCTCTTAAATTATGATGACAGCAGGACTCTACCTTCTGCGGTTTATCTAACCCACTTTTTCTACTAGTGTGTTCTGTCGTAAGTATRCACATGAGCACATCCACACTCCATGACAACAGAGGGTACAAACTGAGCTCACCAGCTATAACTGCAACAAGAATCTCCCCCTAGATCTACACAATGAATTGATCTGTCCTAACTGTCTACTGTCCCTCAGTATTTAAAAATATGCTTTAGCAGTTTCAGTRCAAGATAACTACATTTACTCATCATCATCTTCCATTAGGGAATTCCTCTCAACAGAATGGGTCCCAAGATGCACTTTTCTCGCTACAAAAGCCATGTGTAGTGAGAATATACCCTTAACAATRTTTGAACACAGCACCCATTTCATGTAACATTTTAGCCCACAACAACTTGGACATAGAAGACAAGAAGCATTGTAAGTGAGCAAAATTTCAGTGGAAATTCAGGTCAACATATTTCCTGAGTTGCAGTACAGCCTGTAGCACTGTGGTTCTCATCTCCACTACACTTACGCTGCTTCATGGGAGGCATTTTGTAATGAACCGGCCAAAGAGAATTAATTCTCATACTCACATCCTGAATGTGGCCTCACCAGCCATGAGGTGAAACCAGAGCTAGAAAAACTGGCTTCAAATTAATACRTTAAAACATTTCCCTGTTCGTAAAGTGTAATGAGCACATTGAACAGAATATTACTTCCATAAATGTTAATGGCTCAAAATTATTTGCAGTATCATCACTGCAAGCTGCCCACCACAAGTGTTGAATACTCAGAACRACTGGGTCTCCCTGCACATTCAGTTTACTTTTCAATCCTTACTAGACAAGCATAAGCAATTGGAGACACACACACACACAAAAAAAAAAACTCGCCAAATTTAAAAAGCTTCCAATATAGTACTACTGCTGTTTCAAGAAAAACAAAGCATGCACAGAGATATCACAGAAGGGGCCCAAATATAACAGAAACAAATTTATTTAAAAATYTGAAAAAGAACTTAAAATGTCAATCCATTGCACAATTGTCCAACTCTGCTTGACACAGCATGACTTTGTCTATACAACAYGCTGACAGCTTTGAACACTGTTTCACAGCTGTGCAGCATTATTTAGAGTCAAATATTAGCAGCACTGAAAACCAGGCCAGTGGATTTAGACAGCAGATATCCAGCCCTGAAGTGAATAAAGCCTGGGGAAACAGTGGCTGTAACCTGTGCCAGTATCCTTACACCTCTGCTACTACTGAAGGTGCACCAGTGACACAGAATGGGAGAACATTTTAAAAGTACCCTCTAACTTATATTTACAGCATCCASAAGGAAATGTAGAATGGTTCCCTTGGCTCCTTTCTTCCTACTGTCCAGACTCTGAGGATAAACAGATGTCTCTAGAAACATGTCTCTGTTGGCAAGAGACAGCAGCCTTAAACTCATTTAGGACAATGACACATTCCAGTGTAAATATTCATTGGGACTTATGGGGAAATTAACCATGCAGCTCTGATTAGCAAYAACAGAGACACAAACAGCCAGTATCTACAACTCACAATGGATATTAAACACACACCATTGTTTCTTGCAGTCCCTTAAWTTTAACAGAAAAGTAACACAGCATCCTAAAAATTGCCAAAAAGGGAGAAAATAGATTCCAGTTGTCTTACATTCTGTTCAGCTAAACACTAAGAGTTTACACATTGCTATATCCACAGGACTTACAATATTTATATACAGATGATAACCTGATATCTGCCAACATAAAAAAAAAAAAAAAACCACCAAAAAAAACCTGCAAGTTTGGAAGTCTAGGCAATCTTTCAGTTGTAAGACATATTCCTGGTACCATCAAAATTATTTTTCTATGTAAGAATCTTTCAAGTAATGTATATGTTTACAGTAAGATACCAAAATAAGATATAAAAAGAAGTAGACTATTATAGCAAGTTGATAAGAGAATAAGATAATGAAATAATGCTTAACCAACTTGAAAGCCTCCTACAAGATGACTAGCTCAGTAGAAGCAGGAAGAGCACTGGATTTTGTTTCTTRACTTTTCCAAGGTTTCTGACACTGCATGCCAGAATATTCTCATAGACAAACTGAGGAGATAGATAAAATGACAGTGACATAAACTAAACCTGGCTGAACTGCCTGGCTCACACAGTTGTGGCCAGTGCATGAAATCCAGATCAAGGCCAGTCACTGACGGTGTAACCTCAGAGGTCAGCACTGGCATCAGTCCGGTCTAACATCTTCATTAATGACCTGGATGACAGGACAGAACRCATCCTCAGCAAGTTTGCATGTGATAAACTGGCAGGAGGGTTGACACATGGGACCACAGTGCTGACACTCAGAGGTACCTTGACAGGCTGAAGAAATTGGTCAGTGAGAATCACATTGAGTTCAAAACCTGCACCTGGAGAGGAATAGACCTTTGCATTATCATGATCTGGGGGGCAATTGGCTACAAAGCAGCTTAACAAAGATGGACCCCCCAGGTTTCCCAGTTATCAGACAACAAATTGACCATAAACCAGCAACACRGCCTTGTGGCAAGGAAGGCCAGAAGCACCTGAAGCTATGTTAGGAAGACATTTACCAGCAGGTCAAGGGATAGTATTATTCCCATATGATCAACACTGGAGTGTTGTGCTCACTGTGGAGCACCTCAGTAGGGATGAGGGACAGAAGGAACAGATACCAGCAAACTAGATCAAGTCCAGCAAAYGGCCACGTAGATGGTCACAGGAAAAGGTCCAAGGAAAAGCTGAGAGAGTGGGATGGAACTGTTCAGCCTAGAGGAGGGCTCAGGGGGAATCTTATCCACGTGAATAAATATACAACACAAGCAAATAAAGATGACATATCCAGGTTCTGCAGGATTCAGTGAAAGGACAAGACAGCTGGCACATACTGAAATGTTCCATTTAGCCATTTAAAAGAGAATACGAAAATAATCTTTTCACTGGAAAGGTGATTAAACTCTGCAAAAAGCTGAGTAAAAAGGTTTTGAACTCTTCGCCTTTGGAGTTCTGCTTAAGCTGACTGGACCTSATCCTGAGCAGCCTGCTGTAGCTGACCATGGTTTGAACAGGGAGATCCTTTCCAACTTTAACTACTTTGGGTTTCTGTGRATAAGTATGTATCATAAGGATGACTGTTTGCACTATGATATCTAATACAGGGTCCAACCATGAATGCAAGTTGAACATTAACATATATATGTTAGGGGCAGGAAACGGAAAATGGGAAAAAATAGAAGTCTCTCTTTTCAAGACATTGCTCAGCTTCTCTTCAAAAAATCATAAATTCAATAAATCAGTTCTCTGCTTTGATACCCTCACAGGATCACGAACAGGCAACAAATTATATTTCCTCAGCATCCTTTAGGGTATGAAGACATATACTTTCACCTCCAGTCTATTAAGAATACAGATTCAATTTCAGCATTCCCCAGACAGTCAGGAATCTGGAATTTCTGCATTTCAGTACAGGTATCCTGCTGCATCAAAAAGTAGCCCATTCTCACCATATGCCTACCTCTATGTGTAATGACTCCTACACACAAGTATTTGCTTTTATATAATAGTAACGAAAATGTGTGTTTTTAATATACATGGTCTCACTCATTTGATGTGTCATCATTAATTCATTTGGTAGGCAAACAGAAGAACAAGGAATAGGTAAGAATGAAAGCAAAACAAGCCAGAAGTTGGGTTTTGCATGTCAGTGAAAAAGAAACGGAATAGCAGCAAACACAGAATCCTGACCTGCTGGGATAACAGCCAGAATAAACCAACTCAAAGGATTCCATCTCACATGAATTATACAGAAAGGCCAGCTATACATACTACATGAAAATACACGACATAAGCCTGGATGTCCCAAAGTGCTGACGTTCTGGGCATTCAAATTCAGTCTGTAGAATTGAGGAACCTCAAACTCCCAGGACTAGAGAGGGAAGCAAGGAATGGGGGTGGAGAAAAAAAAGAAAAAAAAAAAACCCAGCAGGACAAAGGTTGAGCTATAAATAATTACCTGAGGACACTGTGTAAGAACATGAGATAGGGGAGCTCRTCTCCATGACAAATGCTAGATTGACATGAGGATGGAAGGAAAATKAACAAAAGCAAGTGTTCCAATAGCTGAATAGCTCTCAGAAGTAATTTCTACCCAAAAAGTCAACCATTAACTGTCATTCTAACACTCTGTTCAAATACAGAAACCTTGTAAAAAACATTAGCTTCAACCTACTGAAAATTCATTTAAAATGCAGTCCTCGTTTGGCATTTCATATTGACACAGCATGCCCTGTCTCTCTGTTTTACTCTCACATGTGCAATAGCAACACCAACCTTTCAACAATACACCAAAATAACAGATGGCACAGGCAAAATAAGCCAAAAATGCAACATGGGACCTTACTCTGACTAGCTCACAGTGTCAAGAGATGGAGTAGTATAAATACACCACTTATGAAAAAAAAATTTGGTTTCATGAGCCAGGAAACTTGATGATTTAAGAAAACTTGCAACTAATCCATTGTCCTTTGAGCCTTTAGGCTACCACTATTTGAATTCTCAAGACACCTTGACTGCCATTCTCCACGCTGACTACTTCTTAATCTTGATGTACAACAGTGTCCAGWAAGCTGCCAAGATTTACACCGGTCTCTGCAATAACGTTGTTTGCCCAGCATGCCATTGATAAAATATTCCCAATTGCAAAGAACTGACAATTGTGTGGGCAAAATAACAGCTCTGATTTCTAGTCTTCTGTTTAGATGCATCTGTGGTTTGGTTGGAAGAGCTTGCAAAAGAATGTGGATCAAAAGATAAAAATGCTTCACATTAAAATGTTATGCTAGAAACAGAACAAGTCCCCTGGATACATCATTCAGCCTTTTATGCCATATCTAACAAAAAAAAAAAATAGGTAAATGTCTCGCACATTTCATAGCCTCTCTCTTTCAGCTCCAGTAGTAATACAGGGAAGATGTTTCAACTCTGCTGCTGTAGATCAGCAACCCATTTCTGTGCAGGTTTCCTTCAGTGCTATCCCTACTAGAACCACCGAGAAGAATCTCATTGTTTTCACATGACACAGTATACTGACTCAGGTCTCCAACCATGACATGCATATTTCCAAAAGGGCAACATAGCATTCAAAAGGATGAATTTAAATTATTTCGAATATAAAGAGGTAGAAAGGAAGAGGGCAAAGTTTCTCAGACTGCTAGACCTACTTTGTTAAGCAGACTGAAATGTGAAGCTTCTCTTAACTCTAACAGTAAAGCTAAGAGTAAACGTTACAGCCATGAAAACACTAGTATACGAGAAAAAATTATCTGTACGTTTCAAGAAGCCAAGAAATATTTGACCTTTAGAAGTTTTGAAGTAAGGGCAAGATTYTCTCTGTATTAAGCTGAAATCAAATTTTCAATGCTTTGAGAACCTCAAACATCTTTTGAAATCTACTACTTCCCACTAATAACAGCAAACTGATAGCTAAAAGTATGCTTTGATATAACACCTCTGAGAATCRAGAGAACTTGGTTCAATTCTCAGCCACACACTGTAACCTTGGATCTGGTAAAGTCTCTTACCATACCTGACTTCAATTCTTCATCCAAACAAATACAGTATTTTACTTGGCTGCAYGTGCCAAACAGTGGGACATCCATTGACAACACTGCCATTTTTAGACCAAGATGAGTCAYGTATCTATTTAGATAAAAGACTGAAAAGCTCTGACTACATGGATATAATTTCCCTAGGATATTCACACTGGAATTTAATTTACTCCTAGATTTTGCATTTATTAATTATCAATTTTTATGCCTTTGAATTCTACCACAGCTCTTTCAGTACCCATAGTGCTCTTCCAGTCCTCTTCGCATTTCTGATCCAGAACACAAATACAGATGATTGAAGCAAATGTTTAAATAGCAAATAAACAATGAGGAAATGGCCAAGATCTGCATGTATAGATTACAAATGCAGTGAGATGAATCCACATCAAGTTAGTCATTATGATTAATTTTCACTGTTTCCCACTCTGGATGATGGTCACCACTGAGATAATTTGCTGTCTCTAATATAAATACAGTTCACCTGCACCCCTGTTCCTCATTAATGGAGCAATACTGATTAATTGGACGGAGATCAAGTATAAGCTACAGAAACGTTTAAGAGACTAGAGGAACTGATCTACAGGGAAATATTAAGACTCAAAGAAKAAGTAGTTTGGTTTACTGAAGATTAAGGGGCACACGCACACAAACACAAACACGATTAGGATCTCCAATGGATATGAACACCGTGAAGGCAGAGGAATTATTTAATGCAGTAAAAGATAGAGTAACAAGGAATAAAAAGATTAAACTAATAGAGACCATTTAGCACAAGCATCAGGGAGAAGCTTTCAGAGTAAGAACTGACTGGCTGCTGGAAGGCCATGGTAGGTGTTAGAGACTCCCACATCAAGGAGGAGGCTGGGCTCAGAGAAGACTCTGTAACACAGCAGGATACACAGCACTTTCCTGAGTCCATTCTGGTCTGTATTAGGCAAGCTCAAACACTCAACATGGGCACTCAAAACCACTGTTATGAGAATGCTACACTGCTTTATTTTCTGCCCAGTCACTCCTACATTATTCCCCTGCARGCTACCCATGGAGAAGTAAGCCTCATCATGTGAGGTGTTTAGAAACAGATTGAACAAGCATTATAAGCTGTACTACAGGGGACTGGCCTCAGGGGATAGATTAGATGACCTCATGCAAATTTTTTTCTCGTCTCTAATTTATGCAGTCTGATGAATGCTCATCTCTTACTGAAGGTTCATCAAGGGTGCAATGATTGCAATAATCATGATTTGATACAACAGTTTTCTTCCAAATTAGATGGCTAATACAGTCTGTCTCGTTCCTGCCTTCCTCCCCCCAACTCTAATTAACTTCTTTGTGCAGTGGCTCAGGAATGCATGTAATCCCTCCTGAAARGGTTTTTTTCCTAATCCTCCATGACAGGACTCACAGTATGCTGATATGGACTCCAAAGACAGATGATTGCGTGCAACTAGAGAAGTACACAGCAGACTTGCTGTGAAAACCTATCCCATTCTACTCTGCAGCAATGATGAGTCTGAGGATCAGCATTTTTTGTTTGTTCTTCTTGTTTGGTTCCAGGGGTGGGGGCTGTTTTTTTTCTTTTACATTAGCATCCAATTGATTTCTGAGTTCACTAAAGAAACAGGTCAGGAACTGTTCAGTTGTGTGGGATTAACAGCAAACAGGTGAAGAACATTMAAGGCCAAACCTTATGTTTTAGGGATGATAAACTGAACTGCGATCCTGCCTTCACTGAACACCTGAGCCTTGTGAGGAGCCCCAGTAATGGCTGGAAGCTTTGAGAAAAGCTGTAGAACTAGTATGAAACAGTATGGAAACTAATTTGACCTCCAGTATGGATGCTAACAGCCAAATTCACCCATAATTATTTCCTTCAATGGTTTTGAGTGAAAAGAAACTAATACAAGTTAAAAATAATCCAAAATATTAATACTAGAGTACCACAAAAAGCAGATAAAGAAAACAATTAAGTCAGAGTGGAAAGAAACTACCTTCAAATGAAAATGGGATCATCACAGATAGGTGATACACAGAAAAAAAAATCTAAATTAAACTATTGAAAGTGACCCTGAACATGACCAAGAGTTTTAAAACAGTTTTAAAACATGTTTTAAAACAGTACAGTAAAGTAGATGGAAGAGACACTTGAAGATGACCATTAATGTACATGTCTAAAAAGTTGTATTTCATATGTTAACTGAAAACTTTTCATTGTTAACTGAAAATTTTTCATGAAAAACAAATTAAACAAAAAAAGTTCACAAATAAATGGGGAGTAAGAAATTAGCAGGAYGGAGCCTGCTGAACCTTAATCACTAAATTGGGTAACAAAGAATAACAGTAATAAATTAAGACTGTAGGTGAACAAGTAAAAATCCCACCATCCAGTAAGTTTCAGGAACCAAAAAAACAGTCCTTATAAATGACAAAAGAACTTGCACAACATACTGAAACAACTGTTGCTGAAAAATCAGAAGTCAAAAATAAGAGACCATATTTCCATAGTTTATTCAGATTCTTGACTAAACAGTGAGAATCCCTAGCTCTTGATTTAACACTGTGCTCTAGAATTGTAATGGATTGGAGGCATTTTGAACATTGGTCTGGAAATGGGTGGGTTGTCAGGTTTTGGATAGTTTTCCAAATGTTCCACATGAGCTACCTCAGAATCATTCTGTCACTATTTAAGTAAGAACCATTTAAAAATTTAATCCATAGTTTTGAATATTCAGATTCTGCTACATTTAGCATGGCTGTCACCCTTATCCATAATCTGTTAGAAACACTACTCCTAAAAATTATTATAGCAAAGAGGAGTGTGTAAAATCATGCTTCCAAATTGACAGGACTCTAAATGAATGATCTCTGGAAACTCATTTGACTTTCTCTTTTCCCCAAGAAAGAGTTGGATGAAAAGCAAAACAGCTAAATATACACACCACACCTAGCCAAATTTCCTGACATCAGAGCCAAACATGAYTGATGGCATTCATCAAAGAATTTGGAATTCCTTCACAGTGACTTCACACTGACTCTCACCACATCTGAAATATGACAGCAGCTTCCTGGGAGATGCTCAAAGGATTCAGTGCAGAAGGCAGACAGTCATAAAGCACTCAGAGTGCAGATGAAAGCTGTSATACAACCTGACTGGTTTTGGTTTGGTAGAAAAGGAGAACAATTTCACTATAGAATTTCACAACTGAATTTGTAGCTGGTCATTAAACTATTTACCAAAGCAATTTTGATCCATTATATAGATTTAGAAAAGAAAATCAAGATAAAACAAAAGTCAATTAAAAACATAGTGTTGAACTGCTATAGGCAAATATTATACATATATATAAATAGCTGCCAATGACATCAGCCAGCCATTCTCATATATACTCTGCTGCTGCCCACTGCAAAAACAAAACTTCTCCAGCARATTATGCTGAGGCTCTGCCATTAGTAGTTCAAAGGAGGGTCTTACTTCTAGCACCAGAAGAACTCAATTTAATTGAGCTTCACTTACAAAAGGGATATGCATTCTGTGAATACAATTATATTTGTTACTCTTCCATTTGGCCTGATGTCTACACCTCCTTCTTTATCAAAAAAAACAAAAACCGTAAAAGGAAAATGACTGATATAAACATGTCAGCTTCACATGTTTTAGCATGAAAAATAATGAAACCATTACAGACTTAATATAGACAAACACAAAGCATACAGCAAAACAAATTAATTCCACTRAATTTCCAAAATTAATTTTCCTTAAAGATTAAAGATAAATATAGAAATAACACTAAATAAGAGACATCTTTATTGAATAGTCAAAAATACTCAGATATAAYAAGAATTCATCACAAGTAGCCAGCAAAAAGAGAAACAAACCATAAAGCATGTACATGAAGGAGAAGTGCTCTAAGTGACAAAAGCAGAAGAAAATGAAAGGGAATAGAATGCTTCACATGAGACTAGGAAATAGTAACTATATCCTGTATAGCAACTAAAATACTTTTAAAAACACAACTAAATCCTCACCCAAAACCCCACTCTTAGAGGATGACAAGTCAGAGAGAGAAATTAAACTATCAGGCAATTTAAGACTGCAAATTATGATTATTCTAATCAACTTAATACCCAAAACTAAGGAGTGTAAAAGAAAGCAGTTGTTAAATTCCTCTTTAAAAGGGCCACGACAACATAAATGCATGATTTAATAGTCAGATAAAGACATAATAGCCATTTCATAGGGAAAAATCCAGTAACTCCCGGGTTACTCTGGATTTGCAGTAGGTGAAGTTTAGATTAGAATTTACGCTTCAGTATATTGATTGTTCAGGCATAAATCTACTTGAACTGAAAAATATTTACCTTCAGGAAACCACGGAGCAGCCCTTAGAACCATGGATGTATTTTTAAAGCCCTGTGCAGGATATGAGCAACATTGCCTCCTTTCATGATCTGCCACATAGTCTCCTCTGCAGAGTTACTGTAAAAACACTGATGTGAGGTTCCAYAGTTCATGTCTTTCAGTAACTGCAGAACAAATAKAATGAACTTATAAAGAGAGGAAAAATATTTCTTYTCCCAGCCACCAACTCTGAAAACTCATCCCAAGCTGAGTTTGCTCCTCCAAGCTTCTAACCCCTCCTGATTACCAGTAATTACAAATTAAGGTCCCACCAAGAAAGCTCTCTAAGGTAAAACTCCAGTACCTTCCCATTGTCCCCTCTGGGTTTATACAGGTGAAAAAGATCCACAACTGGAACATAGTCCACTCTTCAGCAGAGGCACATGAGGAACCAAGTCTGGCTGCCACCTCCCCTACACCCCATTAGCTTGTATTCAAAAATATTTAAAATACTTCAAATTAGTGCCATTGATAAACAGTTGCTTTACTTTCCAGCTGGAGTGGGAAACCAGACTAACTTTCCCATGTGGCTTTTGGTGTATTTTGATGACACTGAAATTGAGTAAAGAAGAATGCTTTACTGAGTTTTTAGATGAGAGAGAAGGATATTTTTTGCTGCTAGCAAATTGTATATTGTTACATGAATCCAGATGAAGCAATATTTTTGTACCACCACACTATACTCATTTATTTCTGTGGTACATGAACTGTCCTGAGACAAAATTTTCCTGAGCAGTACAATTTATGACAAACAAGAAACTTCTCCTTGAAAGAGAAGAAAATCTTAGGAGGGGAAGAAAAGTCTCCCTTAATTTTAAATAAAAGGTCATCCAGCAATAACACTGTTGAGGGCACTACATTATGAATAAAACTTGACTTATAACTTCTGTTATCAGATAGAAAGTTATGAATCAGATGATGAGCTGCAGGGTACAAAAATCTGAAAGTGATTGCTTAATTTGACACAGTTCTACTCAGTCTTAAAACATGTAGAATTCCCTGGGTTCATGTACAGGAAAGCTCTTAAAGGATTAAGAAGAAGTGTCAGAGACAATGCTATTAGTTCAAATATATTTTCCTTGTAACTTATTTASCCATTCAGGTTTAACATCTCAAAAAATAACTCATTACACCTTGGAAAGTACTGTCAATAAGACAAATGAGAACAAAAGATGACAGCATGGAAAACTARTATGAAAGTAGATAGCTTGTATAACATGGGTTTTATCAGTTGAGAAAAAAATTCATGAATCAGAAGTTACTTAAAAACTTTCCTGCTAGCCCCATGACTTTATAATCCTCTTCAGTCTGGCAATTTATTTATAAGAAGAGACAGAGGGCCKTGTCTTATAGCTCTGTCTGATTAGATCCATCTTCTAGCTTCTCACTAGTGTGATATTACAGCTAATATTGATGAGGGAATGAAATACTTTCAAATATCAAAAAGACCTTCAGTCAAACAAGTCTTTACTTGCATAATGTAAACATGAACAGTTGAGCAATGGAGCATACAGTATAATTTGTGACCATGGGAATGACACAGAATCAGAGACAGAAATTTCAAAGAGAAACTTCAAATAAGAAAGGAAGAGGTGGCTTTCTAGTTTATGAGTACAAATATTTCTCAGCAGCCAAATGCTGTTGTTTCTTTTCTAAAATATCTGGAAATGAGACACAGCAATCAAATTCTAAGCACAGATTCTCTGGACTAATTATGCCAGACAACCTGATATCCAAGCAGACTATGAATTTCTGAATTCTGCAATAGGAACTGCTACAGATTTTAACAATACAAYCTGCAGTTCTTTCACAGATGCTAATTGAGGCCTCCATCTAAGGTAGTATTTAAGATTTGCAGACAATTGTGTCTCATTACACAAGATAGTTTAGTAAGATATTTATTACTAGTGGGTCATCATTCACTTTATCAAGGCAAGAAGCCAATATTTCTCAATGTTCCTGGGAAGCTGATGTTTTCTTTCATTAAACAATACATGCTGGTGCAAAGCTGTGAAATAGATGGTTCCTGACCTAACTCAACAGGACAAGGTAATGTAAACAAACTTTGGTATTCTTGCCAAGCATAAATATTTTTATTCTTGAGGCTGACTTTGTACAGAATGCTGGTCCTATAATAAATTCAACTTCAGGACATGATTTTTTGAATGAAACCCAAATCTACTGTTTGCATTGGAAGATTCTAACGAAACCAGTCATCTAAATGGATATCATTCAGAGCTGAGACCCAGAAAAAACATTAGTTTTGGTTAAAAGCCATGCCATCATTGGGACTTCCAACCAAATCAACCAAAAAGTAGTTGAAAGAAAAAAGTCTTACACTATCCAGTGAACTGAAAAGTATAATAATCAGCTACACCATGATGACTGGAACACTGACATTGGCTTCTGTGATCTASAGTAATATCCATCAGCTCACATGCAGGTAAGCAAAAAGTTTCGGCATGCATCACTAGCATTATTTTTGCGACAGTTATTAGAAAAAATACCCTCACATAGAGAACCAAACCAGTCACCTACTGAATGGTCTATTTGACTTCAGTGGAAATCAGGTTTGAGCAAAGACTGCCGGAAGAAACCACACCATGTTACAGTTAAGAGAATGAGCAGAGAAAAGAAAAACCAAAAATTTGAAAGAACATTGGCAGAAGAGTTCCAAAATAACAGAAGGAATTGGAACTTGGATGTGCAAGGTTCCCCCCACCCCTTCCCTTTACTAACTTTGAGATGTTATCCCTTAAAGCAAAAACCAGCAACCTAGACAGGGCTCCAAGCACTACATATATKGATTCTGGAGACACTCAGGAACTCATGATCCACACTAGACAGAAAAGTAACTTTGATTTGMCTACTTTTGTGTTTTCCAAGGTTGGAAATTCTTGACTACATGATCAGAAAACACTTTGAGAAATCACTATTATTTCAAAGCCTTATGAAGGCAAGACTACTCATAAAGGAAATATTCAGGTAACATACCTTCRTGAGTAGGCTGATAAATCAGTGTTTCAGATGGCTGAACTGCTCACTATCACTGGCATGTTCAATTTCAAAGTCAAGAGAAAATGAGCTTTTTCCAAAACTGTTATTGAGAAGCTYCTGCCTGGAAACGTGTATTTGGACATTGTTGCAGACTACTTTCACAAAAAGGAAAGTGCCTTGTCCAGTTACCKGCTAAAACGTGTTTTATGAAAACAGAATTTCAATGTCAATGCTGCCAGCTRCAGTATATTGATGGCATTGATGATAGCACTTTTGATCAACAAGTCACATCACCTTCCTGGGAACACAGGAGCATAGGCTGTGTGAGACAGCAAGAGTGACGCTGTCAGTGTCTACTGAAGGAATCCCCCACATTCACAATCAGTCCGATAACCAACCCAGTAGTCTTAAGGATAAACAAATCATTCCTGCCAAGTGCCACACCCCACTTCTTTGTGCAGATGCTGCCCTCCATTATTACACATCTTAAGCAAGGAAGCAGCTGTGGACCTGATAAAGTAGCCACCTTTTTGACACAGAGCTCTTTACAAAGCAAAAGGAGTATGAAGGACAAAAGTCACCTACAGTGACTAGTCAAAGTGAAGCAAATGAAACAGCTACRCTAACCCAAGCACATTATTTTATATGTGCAAGTTCCTCATGTTAAACTCAGCAAATTGCTGCTGCTTGTCCTTAAGGCTCAGGTGTTATTACTGATGAACCCCCTGATTTTCCTTTTGCTCCAAATTCTGCCATGCATAGAGCAAACATGTTCCAACCCACTTTGTACCATGTGACTGCTTAGATGCTTAGACAACAGCACATTCGGCATCAATGACATTACCTTAAGCCAACAATTCTGAGGTGCACTCAACAGCTTTTTTTATTATTAGGATAATTCAAAAATCCACCCCATTGCCATTCCATGAATTAGCAAGTGATGGATGGCAAGTGCAAGGTTAAGACCTGGTGAAGAGTTAGAGGAAACTATTCCACATGGTGGCAGCAGTGGTCTAAAATACACTGAATTTCCATGTTCCAAAATATAGTCGCACCTGCTTCAAATACATCATATAGAAAGAGAAGGCATCCGTTCCTTAATAACCTCCCATACTTCAGGTTTTTTTTAAAACACTAAAAGTTGGCATCTCTTCTTTTTCCATGCGATTTTGAACTTGGTTACAGGATTGAAAACAACTTGCAAGTCAAAAAAAAAGTCAAAGCAGTTTCTTTTTTCAGTGAGATTGGAATAAATACAAAAAAATAAGCTAAGCAGTAGTTTGAGAGGGAAATGACAGTCATCCAACATATCAACTGCATTCTTCCATCAAACTTTCACAAGAAGAATGTGGAAAAAAATGTCACTTTTTGTGGWAAGTTACCTCGGAGGTCACCTGCCATCCAGCTAAAGCTATTGTATCAATATCCCTCTTCAGCTGGACAGAAGAGAGAAAATATAACAAAATGGCCAAGAGAAAGATAGGGAGAGATCACTCAGCCATTACTGTCACAGGCAAAACAGACACGGCTTGGGGAAAAAAAATAAATTTTATTTACTACCAATCAAATCAGACTTGGATAATGAGAAATAAAACAATGTCTTAAAAAACACCTTCTCCTCCAACCCCTCCTTCTTCTCAGGATTAATTTTACTCCCATTCCTCCTAGCAGCCCATGGAAACAGGAATGGGGACTCTAATTAATGCATCACACATTGTCTCTGCTGCTCCCTCCTC
>NW_026623493.1:428029-448793 GCF_030028575.1 Malurus melanocephalus | reverse complement strand
GGGAATCTCTTTCCCCAGGAGCACCTCCTGCCCCTCCTCATGCACAGACCCTCACATCTACAGAGTTGTTCCTCTCATCTCCTCACTCCTCTCAATGGCTGCAGCTGCTCCTGCACAGCAACTTTTCCCTCTTCTCAGCTACCTTATCCCAGAGATGTTCCACCACCTGTGATGGGCTCAGCCTTGGCCAGCAGCAGGTCCATCTTGGAGCCAGCTGGCATTGGATCCATAATACCATCTCACAGAAGCCAATCCTGTAGCTCTGACACGCACTATCAAAACCTTGCCACATAAACCCAATACATCTTCTCAAAGTGCTCTGGCAAGAAGAAGCACTGACATTAGGCCTTATCATATGGCTTTTGATGCCAGTTCCTAGAAGAGCAATGTTACAGACCAAAATCTTGTCCCCAGAGCAAATCCTGGATATTAAAACTATGCACAGGGATTCTTTTCTGTTAGCAGGAAAAGTCTACTGTCAAACTCTCATACAATCAAAACTGTTCCACGATAGCTACAGCAGTTCCTCATAGTGCTATATGTTTCTTTCAAGATATAGATCACTTTTAACAATGTCACACAGCTGCAGACTAGTACAGCACCATTTTTAAGTTGGAAGCGGGGTGCAGGGGGCGGGGTTGGGGTTTTTTTGCTGTTGTTGTTTTGGAGGGWTTTTTTAATGAGGAGACATCCACACAGCAATTGCACAAGTAACCTCTTTGTAGTTTCYTCTTTGCTTTACCAGAGTTTTTCAGAAATTAAGTTGCTATGCTAAAAACTGCATGAAGAAACTAAATGCTCTCCCTGCCTCTTTTAACTGTAGGTGAACTAGTTCTAGGAATTTGCAGCCCTAAGCAAACTAGAAAACAAATGGGATTCCCAGCTCAGCTGCTTGTGCATCACAGTCAGTGAGTATTTCTCTGATCTAGGCAAACCACCTGCTCCAAATGCATTCCAGTGCCATCTGCCCCTTGGGTGAGAAAATACACAGTCCTTACAAGAACCTCTGGTGACTTACACAAGAGAGTTATTATCTATGTTCTCCCAGTCATGAGACAGGATGAGGAAGGAGCAAGTACTTAGAGCAGGGAATTATTTGTATTTGGTGATTAGAGATGAAAGCCCCCCAAAACTTTTCTCCATTCTTAAGTAACTTAAACTAATCAAATTTCTTAAGGAATGCTTTCCTACAGAGACTTGATGCATGAGAGAAATTACGGGGTCAGCTGAAGAAAAGGCACTTAAATCCAGTCAATTGGCCTAGGCAATTGCATTCTTTTACGTTGCACCCCTGGCACAGCATTTTCCCCTGGGCATTTTCCACCTGCTCTTTGCCAAAATTGTTCCTTGTGTTTTAACTTCACCTAGGTCATCCTGATCCTCTGAAACACTTTAGTGACAAATACCACAAGTCAGCTACTTGAACTAAAACAGAGGTACTTACTTTTGCAAATATAARCACCTACAGCTTAAGCTGAAGAGCAAGGCTTTCTGACCTAGTGGCTGATGGCACCTTTAYGGATAAATATAAGGAAGAAGCCATGACATTTAAATGCTAGAAGGTGGATACAAATGTGTTCAATGTGTCTGTGCCGACCTCTGAACCAACAGGATCTCCGTCATGTCCCCATGGAACTGCTGCAACAACTACAGTTACTAAGAGGCTTCACATGTGGAACTTTTTCCCTACTTTGTAACACAAGAACATCCCCTTTCTCAATTACAGATCTTCATTTAAAATTGCCTATAGAAGGCTTTCTTTTGTTTATTTTGTTGGGGTGGGTGTTTCGAATGTGCAAACCTGCTAAAAATTGAGTTGTATGGATTAATTGATTCAGGTCTGGGGTTAGACAAGAAGAGATRTTTAAAAATTTCAGTGCGTAGTTTAGAGCTCATTTTCCCTTTTCCTTTCATACTGGTGTGTTTGAAAAAGCAAAATCCATTTGTTACCCCCCAATTTATCATCAAAACAAGCCTGACATTAATTGCATTCTGTTATTACAAGCAGAGGTCATATGTGCTTTTGTTAATAGAATTTGCAGCTCTTATTTTTATGGATATTCCATGTGGGCTAAATAACATTAGGAAAGCAAAGGTCACAGCCCAGTCATTTCAAAGGAATAAAGAGAAAAATTTACAAGACATCTGGTGAGAACAGTTTATAAGGGGAAGCGAGGATTTTCTTCTGAGATTACACTAACTGAAGTCTAAATTGGTGAAGAAATCCCAAAGGAAGACACACTCCACTTGGTAAATCAATGCTGCTCAGAGATGCAACAGATTTGATCCTGAATTTCAAATAGATGATAGCATCTTACATTCCAGGAAATTTCCCTACCAATACAAAGTTTTGATTCCCATAAAGCACCTTTGGATTTTCTCTCCCTTAAACTGTTCTCCTCTTTTCCTACAATAAAGYAGTCAGATATCCTGTTCAGGGGTTTGCCACTTCTCGGTCATCCCACCTATTTGTCTCCAACCCATACCTGCCCTCATGGATATGTTCTCTCAGGTCTGCTGGTGTAATTGCTTGTGAAATCATTTCCTTAAACAACTTCAAACAAAGTTATTTGCCTGGGTTAARCATTTCTTTTTTGAGCCGACTGATTTTAACCACTGTCCATTCAGCAGCTTGGAAAGGAAGCTGACCCAGCTCAAATATTAGCCCTACCCTGGGCTCAGAGTCAGTGTTTCTCAGCTCGGTCTATTAATCCAGCTCAAGTGGCCCTACATCTGAGCAAAGATAGCACTGAATCATGAGTGCAGCAGAATAAGTGACATGGGGCTGAAAATCCAATAAACCAGCATTGCCACTAAACTTTGTATTGTGTAAACATAATACGGACATACACAGAGGACCTGTATGAGACGCTTTTATGAGTCATTGTGTCTGCCCATATATATTTTCTTGGGTAACACACACAGCTGGGTAAGAGTTATYCTATATGTGCAAAACATCTGTGTAAAAAGCTTTTCTCCTGAGCATTCCCTAGGCTATCTGTTCCTCAGAAATAAGTTTATGTAATCCTACASTCATCTTGGGCTGCAAGATCACAACAGAAGAAAGATCATGTTACATCTCCCATCAATTCCCTCCCCTCACAAACATCAAAAGGTAGCAATAGATTTAAAGTTGGGGATATCTGCACTGGAGATACCAAGCTCTCCACATTTAGTGAAACGGTCATCAAGTGGYGTCAAGTTTCAGTAACTGCTAAATATAAGCTTAATTTCAACTTTTGCACTACTCTGGAGATGGTTAGTGCTATCAGACACGATCTGCTTTCTTWGCTACCCAGTTTCCTGCTGACTGCCAAACCCTGCTCTCTGTGGGAGGCAGTATGTGTGGCTGAGACCCTGCTAACCCATCCAGACACAGGCACTTCACTGAACCTCTCACTTCTGTGTTCTCCACCCCACGAGCTGTAATACTGCTTGCAAATGCATTAGCAGTGTCCTCTTTTGCAGGKTATATGGCAGGGCAGATGCTGGGTGTCAGGATGATAAATGATCTGGTTTTGGCACTCCTAAAATATAGGGACAGTGAGCTAGGAATGAATGCAGCATATCACAAACTGTACAGCCCAGAAAAAAAAACACCCTCTACAAACAGGAAGCTTCAAACTTTGCACTAATTCTTATTAACACTAAAAAACACATCCCTCTGAATCACGGAAAGTAGCATACAATTGCTCATGAGCCTGCACAATAAATGTCCAATTCTCTACATTTTTTGAAATGTTGACTGCAGCTATATACATTAGTTATTTTTGAAAATACATTCTATTACTTTAAGGCTCTCTCTAATCAGATCTTTTCCTCTTAGAAAACTTACAATTATCCAGCAGTTTCATTACAGTTCCATATTAAAAGATGTCATATCATACTATCATCATCATCCTTTAAGTGACACCATAGAGATGGGAAAAGAAGAAAACAAGAACAAACCAAAACAAAATCCAATCYTGTCTGTATGGCACAGAAGAAGAAAGAAAAATAAATGTGTTTTAATTTGATAGCTTTTTCCTTTTTGTCTTCCTCCTATCTGCTTTTAAATCATAATTAGTTGGTCCCTCTTCTCTCTCTTATTCAACAGTTCCTCTTTAGTTCCAGGGGAGAAATCTCTGGGAACTCTCTCTTCTGCTGAGAGTTCACTTTGGGTGAAGCTAAAAACTGCTGATATTAGTTCTTTACAATAACTGCAACATCTAGCTTCAACACTGTTCATACAGCAAATCTGCATCTTCTGCTTTAATTACCCCATATTTTCACCAGTCTTCTTCTATTGCTCTACCTCCTGTAAAAGTATTCCCATTGCTGTGGAATCTCAGGCTGGGTTTTAGGCATCTTCAATGATTTTACAATTAAATAGTCATGCATGACATCTTGACCGCAAAAAATTGTTAGTCAACTGGCTTCTTTATAGATGCTAAAAATATGATGGACAAAGCCCTCTTCCTCTTCTCAGTGATTTAATCACCTATTATGAATCTAACACATTGTCTAAATTCTTTCCTTTTACACCCATTTCAGCCTTTTCCCCAAATATATATTTAAAGACTATGACCTATTATTTGCATGGCTTCATGTTAGAGCAAAAACTGTACATGGCCAGCTGAAGTATCTATAGCCTGTAGGCTTGCCTCAGGCTAAACCATCTCCTGTACTAGTAGTCAAAGCAAGTATCTTCTCATTTATTAAAGATGTGGTGCATTCACATAGCTCCAGCAGCTACTGTGGCTAACTGCATTAAAGATAAACTACAGTCAACCAGTTTGGATGAGGTTCACATCAGAGTTTGAGTTCCTATCTCAAAAAAACAGGTTAAAAAGAAATATGAATTCAGTTGTTTTTTGGGKTTTTTTTAATCACCATCTGGAATTAGTGAGAAACATCATCTAGAAATCAGGGCCTCAAAAGAGCAGCAATAATACAAACAAGCCCAAGTTCACAGATCTCTGGAACAGAGATCTCAGTCCAACCATAGGATAATCAGAACAAATAGAGTAAGGTCATGATAAAAGCTTAGCCTTTAGRCCAGTGTCCTTTATTTAGCCATTTGGATTTAAAGGTAATGTGGCAAAGTCCTTTCCACAGCTATAGTTAGTATCATATCCAGCTACTCTCTAGGGCTACGTGTCCTTACACTACAGCCCTAAATTGCTTTTAGAACCTTCAAAACCCATCAGCTTTATAAAGTATGCAAGGGCAGAAGCCAACCAGTCAAAAATTTCACAGGTTTGATGAGAAAAATCACTACATGAACAGTCTGCATGGTCTCAGGTGAAAACATTGCAAATTACTTCAGGATGCTCTCAGAGCAGAGCATTTATATCTACCTCTTGTTACAGGGTCTTTTTTTGTGTAAGGAACTGTTAAAGAATAAAAAAATAATTTTGAAAACCAAACCRAACCCAAAAAACACCCATTGGYAGAGTTTCTATAATCTTCCTGAGTATTCTATTTCAGTATCCAGCTGTCTTTAGATGAGAAGTTCCCTCAGCATCTCAGCTGAGAACACCATTATTTTGATTTACCTGACCAGGAAACCCAATAACATGATGCTGGAAAAAGCTTCAAGTTTAACAGCTCAACATGCCTAAAATAAGTAGTTTTCTGAAAATGCAAAAGTGCACATTTAAAAGAACAGACACACATTCAATGGGAACAAGACCTGCTTGCAGGAGTYAAGGATCTGGTCTTTAGCCATGGGTGTGGGGAAAAATTAAATTCTTTGTGTTAATTCAAGTGTAGTTTGTCATGGGTGAGATACAGAGAGACCAATGATACCCCTGAAAGAAGAGCAAAAGGCAAAAGATAAAGCTTGAGAGAAAACTACTTGATTAATTTCAAAGGAGAAAATATTTATCTTCTGATAGTTCTGCAATAGTAACTTTTCCCTCTGTTGTCCAGGATGACTAATATACTACAGATACTATATTTTATCTGATGGATACAGATTCAGTACAGTGAGAGCTGATCCTTGCAGCCCATTGAAGAGGTACATGCTGATAAACCTTGAGATTGTTTTGTTCTGAAGCTCAGGCAAACCAGAAATAAGCTTACACATAAAAAGGCAGCTCTTAAATAATTGCACATGAAAATCTTGCACATAAACTAGCTCGTAGTAAGCTAAAATTTTGCCACTATTCTCACTGAAACACAATCTGGTTTCAAGTCATGTGAGTCAGAATCAGAACAAYAACTTTGATATGTCAAGAAACTATAGTTGCTTTCTTAAGCTACATATMTATTTAAAATTAAAGAGGACAGTATTGAGAATTGGTTTCTGCAGTTCTTGTCTCTTCTTTAGCCTATACATTTTTCCTTCAGTTTTATGGCCAAGAGCCTACACTAGAACATGGATTCATGTCTCAGCTCTGCAGTTTAAATCCTGGGGGGCCTATGTCAGTCATTTAACCTTTTTTAAGCTGGGGTCTCAATTACTTTAGTATCTGTCAACTCAATTGCTCTGTATCTGAAGAGCAGTGATAGTACTTATCACATCTTGCTTTTGTTTGACTCACCAGATARCGAACTTTGAGCAAGGACTGATTCTTAACATGTGTCAATATAGCACCAGGCATCCTGATGTCCTGACAGATGGCTAAACCAAACAAAACTCCCCAACTTCCTTTCCCTCCACAATCACAAGAAACTCCAAAATGTTGCTTATGTTTTATGATTTTTTTTCCAGCATCATTTTATATGAAAGAACGCAGCTGATCTTGCAGCAAAACAGAGGGAGAGCTTCATGCATCAACCACCAGGCTCTATTCCGCCTCCATGCAGTACAAACCACGTTGTTGTGTGTATCCAGTGGAAATGCTGCTCAGCACAAGAGTCATCATTCACATTCCAGAAGAATCATGCACAGAAATAGCTTTTTACACTGAAGCAAGGACCAATGATTTTGCGTGATTTTACAAGACGACCCACCTGAGTCTTCTGCACAAAAAGGAACATGTTTACTAATCCCAATACAGCAGATATGACACCCCAAAAAGTAACCAAAGTATGGCAGAGYTGCTTGCTACTACCCTTGCTACTGGCCACCATGGCAGAATTACACAGTAACAGCCTGGGGTGCACAACAGGTAAAATGAGAGGCATTAAGTGTCCCTTCTGGCTTTATTTCCCAGCTTAGATGGTAAAATAAATAGGCTAGCTAATGATATTCAGCCTAATATCAGCTCTTGGCTACAAAGATACAAAATTTTCTATAGACACTGCTGCTCTCCACCACACAGCARTGGAATTACAATCACTTGGGCTTGTTGCAGATTGCTCTTGACAGCAGCTTGATTTAAGGGCTCAGGCATACCTGAGATATTCCACTAAGTACCTATTTAACCAATATTTTCTGAAGACAACTACACATCTGTTCTACTCAAATCTTCCTASGAGAATTAGGAGAGTTTACATTTTTCATTTCCACTTGTTACTGTGCCTTGGACCCTCACAGTTTTTCAAAAGAACAAGCCCTTGGCTTTCAGCATTGTGATTATAATAATCTGACTAACAAAAAGGCTAAAAAAGTGAAGTACATAAAAGTGTGGCCTCTTTTCCAAGTGAGACATTCAACTCCTTTCATCAAATTCATAGCAAAACAGTTACTTGAATTTTCAATGCCACAACTTCAATTTCCAATTGATCTGGCAAACGTACAGAGACACAGGAAAGGAGGGTGTGTAAAGTCTCCTTAAAACAATTTCCCTCATTTTCGTTCAAATATTAACATTCAAAAAAATACAACACTATATCCACACTAGAAATGAAATTCCATTGGTAAGACATGAAATTCTTATCTAGCACAAACAAAAATTTCTTTCCAAAGATCCCATCAAGACACAACAGGAATCACAGACAAAACCCTGAGAATGTGCTAAAATATCTGTTAAATTTTACAAACTAATATTGCAAGAATTCATAAAAATATATGAAAAGTTACCATGTAATTTTGCCAAGATAATTCTCTGTRAACTTCCATTTTTTCCTCATGCCAGAGTCCCTGCAGTTAGTTTTTTACCATTTTTTTACTCGTATCAGAAATTAATATGGCTCATCAGAGCAGCTTTGGTGTGGTGGTTCTGTGCTAAGATAATACCCCATGTATAATAATTTACATTAAATCTTTTTGCTAAATACATATTGTTCCCATCAGTGAACAAACAGCCTATCCAAACATCCAGATAATTTGTTTTAACAACATGTTACTGTTCTCGGGTAATGCAACAAAGCAGGCAATCACAGATGAGCGAGCAATATGCCAATAAAATTGAAAGAAATAAATTAGTATCATGGTAACACATGTGTCTTCACAATTAATAAATTCCACTCCATCAGTCTGTGATTTAATTATGCATTATGTATAGGGCTACCATGAATCATTCATGTATTCTGTTAACTAAATGGCTAGATACAAAGCTTATGATGAGAATRTTTACATAAATGTTCATGAAGAGTAGGATCCTTAATTAATTTTAGTTTCTAGGGGGGGATTTTTTAGGAAAAAAGAGGTTTTTTGGGGGGTGTTACCTGGGTTTTTGGAGTGGGGGTGTTGGGTGTGTTGTTCTGTTTTGGGGTTTGTTTTTTTAATGAAAAGAATGAACATTTTGGCCAGGCAACATAGCTTTCAGTTCACTTCAGAATAATGAAGTGAGGTTTTACTGCAATAGTCTGTAGCTAAGGGTACTAAGCAACTCCTTAATGTGTTCCTTTTCAGGAAATCCAGCTCTGTCCAGTGTCTGCCAGCAGAACCCTAAATGAGGTTGCTCAAAGTCCTGCGTCTCCTGTGGTCTACTCATTCTCCTCACACTCTAGTGCTCCTTTCTGTCAAGAACCATCTCTATCAGGACTTCCCATCTCTTGACAAACTGACAGGGCTGCAGATTAAGATGTAATGCTTCCTACAGAGGAGGAAGGCACGTAYAACAGGAGCAGAACACCATGTAGGCTGTCAGGACTATACGGCTTGTATCTAGAGCAGCGGAAAAGAGTAATACTCAGCCATTCTCTGCTTGGAAGAGTTATTTGCTTCCTTATTTCCACGCCTAATGAAGGGACTTACCCTTTCACAGTGTCTGCTTTAAAGATCACTCTAATAGTATTTTGATTAACTATAGTGAATTATAGATAAAACATTGATACAAGGACATTACTATTTAGGGTTTGCTGCTYGTCACTAAGACCAAAGTTATCTGAAATCACAGCAAAATTCAACAGGATCGGGCATTTTAAGAAGCAGGAAACCCTTGCAAAGGCAACAAAAGAGCATTCCATACATCACTTAGAGCAGATGTTCCTCTAGTCCTATTTGATTAAAGCTTCAGAACAATTTCATGAAGATAAAGACGGTCTTGTTCCTGAAGCTCCATAATACAATTCTACTATTTCACTTTAACATCTCTTTTATGAATATGACATGAACAAAGGGTTCTGAGACTTCAGTCATATGATAAAGAATTGGATATTTCAAGATGCCTTTTGAAAATTTATCCAGATTCATCCTCTCATTTTCAGTGAATTTTTCCTGAATAATACAAGAAAATGCCATGACTCCATCACTTCTTGACTGAGGCTGATTGTTTAAGGAGCTTTAGAGCCCTTATGTTAAACTCAGCAGTAAAATGCCCTGATCATTACTTATGAATTTAAACAGGAACTAATGGGAAAACATGGCTACAGTTAAATTCAGATTTGTTGACTTTTATTTGTCCAGAAACACTGAAACATATTACAAAATGCATCCTGCTCCAAATTTCAAAGTAGAAATAGTCTGCTCTGACCCTCCACTCAAGCGGTTTTGTCTGAAATACCCTGTTTTAAAAGAACAGTCCAGGTCCTTATACAGCGCATTGCATCAGGCATCAGCCACATAAGTTTTGGTGGTTTTTTATAATTTCCAATCTACTTCTCTCTATTTGTAGTATTTAACTGGGATAAATAAATCCATATGTTTTCAGCAAATTACTGCTGGTGCTACCTTTTGAAGGGCTAGATTGTGAAATCCTTTCCAGAACTGCAAGAGGGATCAAATCTATCTGGGCCTGCARCAGGCAGCATCTCCCTGCCCAACAGACATACTGCATGTTCAAGCAGAATATCTAAAAATGGTGAAAACTGAAGCTTACACAGATCAAAGGACAGACATTGACCTGGAAAAGGCACAGTTTTCTCCCAAAAGAAGGAAACATATACACATCCAAACCACTAAGACCAATTTCAGTTGCAGAATATGCAAGTCCTTTCAACCATTTCCTGTTATCGAAAGGACTATTAAAAAGGCAAAGCACCCAGATTTTTTACAGGATSCAGCATAAAGCCTTGCTTGCCTACAAAATGATGTAGGCTTCTATAGGCCATCAATGAAAAATGCTGAAAGAGCAGGAGAAAYAGAATGAATTGACCCTTGTAAAGTCAACACCTTTCTCCACATCAATATCAACATCATGGATGTTAACTTGACCTTCATCTCCATGCTCCAGACTCATTCCTGTATAAAGGAGGGGGATAAGGATGGACAGCAGAATGTGTTATGCCCATGCCCTCCTTGTTCTAGTTTTGCTCCTTTCTCTCCATCACCACTTGGTTCAACTAATCTTTTCCGTTTGTTTTAATAGTGCTGCAATTATYATTTATGATTAATCCTACCCACAGTGGAAAGCTGCAATCAGAGTTTCTTGCTGGAGGGGATGTTGTACTTAGTACACTGTAAAAAATTTGTAATGCATGCTGACACGCAATACAAGTCTTGGGGGAGGGTATCAAAGATAAGATATCTGGACTSTTTGGGGCAATAGGGTAAGGTACAAATGGATCAGTATTTCTGCCTCCTCTGGACACATAAAGCTTTATGTGTTTTTTGAACATTGCCATTCTGAGTCCATATGCAAGAGGATCAGATTTTCATCCTCATTTTTAAGGTGTTGGTGTGTATAGCTTTAGTTATGGTGGGTAAGGCAGAAGACAAAAGTTTCCATATAGTGATGTCTCAGTAGTCTGTAARTTCAAACATGAGGAAACTGGCAACACCTGGATTACAGGGAAGCTGACAAGGCAGTGAAGGTGTCAAAGAAAAAGTGCTCACAAGACAACACTTGTCATACACCTAAAAACTTCCTCCCTCATTACCAAGAAAAACACAAATGTAGTTTGTGCCCAGTTGCTACATGAATTTCGGACAATTTTCTTAAAAAAGATATAATGGAAGCATTCCACAGAAAACACTTTATGTTACCTAGTGTGGAGGATAAAAGTTGCCTGCAATATGCTCATGCTTCGTACTAGATCATTGTACRATTTCAGTCCTGTCCAAATATTTAAATAAAAGATTTTTGTGAATACATATTYCTAAACAGCTTTGGACAATTTCTCTAGTGTGCACTGAAGCACAGGAAATTTTTTTCTAGACCAGTTGAAAGACTCCGTAGATAAATCCTAGAGAAAATATCTGTAGTTGTACCAGTTCAGAAGCATGGGATCTCCAGCTTCCTGGGATGCCTTGAAGCATAAGAGCAATGTGTCTCAGCTTATCAGAGAAGGGAAAATGGAGGAAGAAGCCTGACAGTTTTCTGGCTAGACTTAGCCTATGTGTATTATGCCAAGTCTGCTCTAGAAAATCACTTTAGTAAAAGGCTTCTTTATGTTTCTGAACTAGTTTGGTTTCATGAAATATTAAAGATCAGCCGTCAAAAGGGAACACATCAGTACGAACATTCCTCTCCCATACAGAAACATCTCACAGTTAAGTGACATGACATTAATGTCACGTTCTTTCCCTATTCCTTTCCCATGACTGCCTGCTCCCTGGGCCTTTAGAGAAGTCATGGCCTGGTTTTGARGGTCTCTTGTTTCATGAACCTTTGTCTAACACAAGAGAGGTGGATGTGGAGTAGGACAAGTTTTCTAGCAAAAATAAATTGTTTCAGTTCACAAGAACTATGCAATCTGAGACTACAGCTGTACTGTAACATTTTGGGGGACCAAGCAACACACTGCAGATGGTATTTAATTTGCATGAGTTCAAACTAATGTACAATGGCAAAACAATCTTAATGTCTCTTGTACATTGTTGAGTTGCAAATACAAAGGCAGGCCTTGCAAAGGAATAAAGGCAGAGGAGTCAACCTGAAAATCACAGTAAAGCTGCCTACTCTCTTCCCACTTGGAAGAGTTACGAAAGCAGACAGCTTCCCTCTTTCCTGAAATTATCCACACACAGATAGGCAGCTTCTAAATCAAACTGTCATTTGAAATACATAGCTCAATCTTCCCTCTGGAAACACAGGGAAGAAACCAAGGTAATTGAAAGCAGAGCTAGGAAGATGAGTGGAATCAAGGAGAGGCTGCACAGAAACTAAAAACATTTTTTTCAGTTATAAAGGAGTTTATGCTCTCTGCCACTACACAAGGCCACATAAAGGGGTTCAAACAATGCCCTTTACTTCCAGTACCTTTTTCATGCAATGATTGAAAAGAAGTCACATAAAATCAGGAAAGGTTCACTAATAAAGTTAATGACAGAATGAAGTGATGATTACACTGATTGTTTTGAAGTAAAGCAAAATGCAGGACTAGAAGCAGATTTCCCAGGTGTGAACCAATTTAGCATTACAGACTTCTCATGTATCAAGCAACTACAATCTGGTAAAAATAATTCAAATATGGTACACTGGATTTGGCATTTTAAAAGGACAGTTTCCACAAAGCAGATTCATACAAATTACATTATCACACACATACAAAGCAGAAGCCAACATCTTCCTCTCATGATTAGAGGTCACCAGCACCCACTACATCTAGAAGTGGTTGTCAGTTTTATAATTAATCTGTGCTGACAGATCCATTAATTGGAGCAGATCACAGTGCCCAAGCAATGTAGGTCACAATGTTTTAACAATACCAATACAAAGCAGTCAATGTTTCAAATTACCTCATGCCACAGCCAYTTCTTTTGCAAAAATGGTCTCCACAAAGTAAAATCCTTGCACCTTTCTCCTTTTCATGGYAGTCTCCTATCATAAGGAAAGATCAAGCTGAGGGCAGATGTGGGAAAAAGTCATTTGCTATGCTGGTAAATGGTAGTGGCAAACACTGCACTGTCAGTTGCAATTTAATCTTACAAACATTTTCATTGGAAATTTTATGTATAGCAATAAGACTTCCCTGCTGCACCAAAAATAAATCTGTCCATCCAATTACCAGCAAATTATCAACCGTTAACTTCATTAGTGAACAGTAATTTTTTCTTATCCCATGGGGGCAAAGAAAGCTAGAAAAATCCTATCCCTGCCTGACTTGAGTGCAGTTAAAGTGAAGTTGCTTCCGATTCATGACTCTTCATGTGTCCAGAGTTTCCAGGTCGATATAGAGGAGTGGCTTTGAAAGTAACACMAAATCATGGAAACCTGCAATGGCAAAATAAGCTTGAAAGGAGTAACACTATGGAGCAACAAATACATACAGCTTCTTTTCTGGCTGCACTGGTGCAGGTTCCTTATGTCACCCTGTGGAGGCATCAGCTCTGCATCAGACACAGCTGACCTGAGGACAGATCTCCCTGCAATACAAGGACATATTCCAACTCSCAACATACACTTGGACTCCTCTCAACAACCCAAAAGGTGAAAGTTTAGTTGGAGCAAGCTGGAATGTAAAACACTTGGAATCAAAGCTACAAGTGCATCATGAACATCTAATCCCTATTTGTTCCTTAGGGAAAACAGACATTATTAACTACAGTTTAAGAGACCAAAGCAATCTTTGTACAAGTTTCCACTCATTCCAGGCACTCCAGTTTGGCACGCTTGTTAAACGTTGATATTTTTTCATACACAAGAAGCTTTTTGGTCCTACAAAACACAGAGGCATCAGCCTGTATATTCTTGATTGCCACCTACTGGCATTTTACATATTAGAGCAAAGTTCACAAACATGCACAAAGTAGAAACTAGGCAGCTTTAGATAATCAAGTAAATAATTTTCTAAACCCTTGCTTTTCCTAAGTACTGTGAACAACAAAAAGAAAAGGAGTTAAGCTTCACAAAGCCACTACTTCATTACAAAATCAAAACCTGACTTAAGAAAATGAAGATGCCCTTATAATGGTTCTTCCCCCTATCCATTATTATGCCATTGACAGAAAAGTCCCTCTTCCTGCTTCATTGTATTACAGATTTGAAACTTTAAAAGTTTTAAWCTGAATTGGAGCTCACTTAAAAGAGGTAGAATAAGCAGCACATAAGACTTTCAGTAGGATTTTCACCAGAAGGTAAGAGTACCAGGACAAGTCTTCTCCTGCACTGGGAATGCTCACTGAGAAAAATGTGTGTATTTCTCTTTGCCTTTTAAAGGAAACTAGAATTCCCAACCCTGCTCACCAGATAGTGAGCTGGACAAAAGAAATGGGAATGGTTTACCTGAGGCTACCCAGCAAACCAGAGACACAACCAGGACCAGAATGCAGGTCATCTCTAATCACTCAACCACAGGACATGTTCCCAGYCAGAATCCACGCTACCTTCCCAGCAGAGCAACTTCACCAGTGACAGAGCCTCAATTTCAGGTACTTATGCACCTGATGATACAAAGTAAAGACTTATACAGCTACATATTTAGCTCACAGATTCACACCCTTAGAGAAAACACAAGGATTTGCAAATTTGAAACCTATATCACACATTAATTCATTTCAAAATAAARCACAGTCCTTTGTGGAAGAGAACAACATGCTTTGAGATTTGTTCAACCATAAATGATCAGTTCTCCTAGTAGCATTTTAAATTTGTATCAGCTTTAGTATATATGTCATTTTTTAATGTCTAATGCTTAAGTGTTTCTTTGCCTTTCTATTTTAATCATTTATTTGCCAGTAACCAGTAGCAATACTTGACCGAATTTCTAGGAAGAACAAATCTYTCTTTTTTAATTTGATTATTTTTAAATTAGCTAAGTAAATCAAGAATCAATACTCCAAAAACATTTTTCACACTTGGAATCTAAAAATCCTTTCAGCAGAAGCCCAGCCCAGATCCCAAAATAGTTTTCTGAACACTGCAAAGACCAAAACCAGAAATGCTACACTAGCATTGCTAATGCTAATTAGACAACCTTTCTTAGAAGCTACCTCAATCAAACTCAAAAAAACCATTTCATTCTTCCCGAGGAAGAAACTGAAAACAATCTCTCTGTATTTATTTTTCTCCAAATCTCTGTTTTCCACCCAAAAGTTTAATTTCTTGGGGGGCAACAAGAAGAACAAACAAGAGCTCCATGACAGCACAGTATTTTTCTTCTTTAACTYGTGATCAGACTATACTCTGAACAAGTCTCCAACAGAAAAGCACTTAAAAGAAATAAGTCACATTACAAAATTTAGTTGCCACCCAGGATATCTGCTGCTTAATGATGACATTGACGTTGCCTGCCAGACAGATCACAGATCATGATCTTTGTCAAGTCACAGGACTGAAAACAAGTTTATTATAGATAGGATTAAGACATAAACATTCCTTTCAGAATCAGACTTTCTAAAGGTGAGAACAATTTTACCCAGKCTTTGCCATCAGTTCACTTCTACTTCAGAAGAAAGAAAATAAATTATTACTCATTTGCTTCACTTTTATTATTTTCCTGCCAATTTTTCTGTAATATCTGCATTATATAACTATYCAAGCCATTCATCCTTGTCTCTCTTTTCTCAGCAAATCAGATAGAAACTGATGGATCAAACTTGCAAGGTCAAATTTATCTTCTGTACTCAACATCAGCCAACTTTTCAAAGACTAAAGGTTGGAGCATGTGCTTACACATATGCTATACCAAGAACTAATGACAGTTGATGTTGTGAGGACAGTTCTCATTCATTGCTCTCCTAGCAGGAGAGGAGGAACAGACTTCAATACTACAATCACCCCAGACAAGACTTTTTTGAATAACAACACAAGGAGGTTATACAATACAGGCCTCTGTATTGAACCATATACATTCAGGCTAAAATCAGGACTTAGTCAAGTTGTATGACTATTATGGAGAGAGCAGTCTGGGAGCTTTCCATGTGAGCCACAGAAGACAGTATTGACTTACTGTCTTAACTGCAACAGTTTTGAAGATCTACTACCAGAGGAAACCATGAAGTCAGACACAGTCTCCAATAGTTTGAGAAACAAGAGAATATAACTACTTTAATTAAATAATATGCGAGTAGCTGAATGACCCTGCAGTGCAGAATTAACTGTAAATTCTCACCTACCTCTTCATTTCATGTTCAGGCAGGGGGCCCTCACTTCACAGTGACAGTCCTGATAATGGCAAAAGACAAWACCAAATAGAGCATAAGGAACGTGCTCCCAGACAACAGTGGGGAAAAGCAACAGGAAAAACTAAAAGGCCTCAATTTCTTTCAGGTGCTAAGGGATATATGTCGGTACAGACTGGAGATTGCCTTTTGACATTACTATTGGTGAAGGCTGCCGGAATTAGAAACTAAAGGTGTTAGATCATCTCAAGACCACACTGACTTTAATGAGGTATGGCCCAACTTAGCACCTGACTGTGTCAAAATAAGGCTTCATGAAAACTAAGCAAAAAGATATGGCTTTACYTACACAAGCCCTGGTTCTATTCTGCCAGTGCGACTCAACTACTCTGTGACTACTCTTAGGAGTATCCTTTCCTCTGACTAAGCTGCCATTCAGTTATTCCAGAAACACAGATCCTAACCAGCCTATGATCAAAACATCATAGGGAAGATGAAGACAGCTAGATTGGTGCTGTACACAGCTGCATTTTGCTGTGCATATGGAGCACCCACTGATCTAACACCAGCCATCCTTCAYCTGGCCACAGCACAGGCAAAGTCAAACCTGTGCTGCTACAGGGGCAATGGATGTCACAAAGGACCCAGGTTCCAGAGAGCTCTTCTGAAAGCTGTTAAACACTCCCTCTCAGCCTGGCCTCCAGGCAGCTCTCAAAGCACCCAGTCCCTAAATGTCTTCATTAACCAATTATAAGATTCTCTCCAAACTCAGAAGCACAGAGTACAAGATTCTCAAGTCCTTCTTCTGTGCTATACATAGAAACCCTCAGGAAAAGCCAAGAAAACCTTTCCTGCCATGAAGTCCTTAAATACATCAAGGCAAAACAAATAAAGATTGCTATTCAGACTMCTCTTAACAGGAAACAGGCACAAAAGAAAAGTTTTGGCCACAGCACACTCCTTTGGCAGGCTCAAGAGGTCTCCTAAAGTCCTAAAACAGTCCTTCTCTTCCAAGAGGCAATCAYTTGAACCCTGTCAAGCTCCAAACTAGACAGTCAATAACACAACCAGAGCAAAACAAAATCTAAACTCAGAAACAAGCAGCTTCCTCCCTCTACATTATTACTAAATGAAGCAGGAAGGACTTTTACGTACACATGTGTCTGCGGGAGTTGCACACCCAAGCAGAATGTGGAAATGTGAATTCCTTTTTAGTGAGTACTTGTAGGTTTTCTCTGGAAGGGGGGAATGTTTTAAAAAAAGTTTAAATTCCAGAAAGATGACACGATGTTGGATGCTAGTCTGTAAAAGCAGAGGAGCATCTGACAGGCTGGGTTCTTAATCTAAACGATCCACATTGACAACTGACAGTCCTTTCAATGGAGAAGCACCTGAGTACTTAATAACAGAGAATTAACAATCTGACAATAGGTAAGGTACTTGCTCAGGCATTAGTAAGGAAACAGAGTGACACCTTACATGAAAAGCTATCTGAATGCCATTTAAACTTGTCAAATTGCAGAAAAATAGAACTTCAAACTGATAAAATCRAGGTTATTCATTATGGGAACTAATGTCTAATTTTCTTAAATTGYATCCATTTTACACAAGTTAAAACAAGAGAGATCTTCTGTCTCCTGTTTGCTGGAGCAAAATASACAGCACCCCCAAGAACTACTGTAATGCATTCTCAGATCCTACAGCTTGAAGACACCAAACCAATCACCCTTTTTGACCTTCTGTAAAACACAGATCACACCACTCTCTAAATGAAGTCCCTGGTTTGACTAGAGCATGCTGTCAAGGAAGAGTGAAATTGCCAGTGAAGAAAAATCCATGACAACCCTTAGTAAAACACTCCAGTGGTTAATTAGCCCCATTCTTTTCAAACACAGCTCTTTCTTCCAGTCTAAATTTGTCCAGCTACATCTTCCAGCCAGCAGCAATCACAGCACCCTTGTCAGCTAGATAGAAGAATATTTCTGGTCCTTATGTAGGTACTTGTAGACTGGTCAAGCCACCTTTAAACCCTGCTCAATAAGCTGAAGCAGATTGTACTCTCCGAGCATGTCACTAAGGGACAKTTTTTCAGACCTTTTAATCATTCTGACATCGCCTCTGATCCTCCTCCAATTTATCAGCATCCTTCTAGCACTGTTGAAACRAGAGCCAGGCACACTATCACAGAAGCAATTGCAGCAGTGACAAAGGAATTACCTCTAGCCTCTCATTTAAAAATCCCTCGTTTTCACACCCAAAGACCTCATTAATCCTTGTGGTAACTTACGAACTGGTTATTCAGCAGATGCCTCAAATCCCTCTCAGAGTTTACTCCTTCCCAAAAGGGTCTTCTACACTGCAACCATCTTTAGTTCCTAGATGCCAAATTTAACTTTTAGCCCTATTAGAAAGCTCCACATTTGCTTGTTTACATTTTCCTATATGATACTACTGGCTTGGAAACCTGGTATTACAGAACACCGTCTTCCTTGTTGGCACAAGACTTGGGGGAGCATAATGGCAGGCTTTAGTCATTAATGATCTGGGGGATTATTCCACATTCACCTAATTAAAAAGTATTAAACAACAGATCTAGGAACCGAATGCTACAGGACCTTACTAGAAACACATATGCTCAGCAATGATTCCTTGTTAGCCATCACATTTGGAGACCTGTCACAGCTGCCCAGTTGGTAATATCATTACTGTGTGCCATACTAGTTCTCTTATCACTTTTTCCAAAATGTCCTCTGGTAGCAAGTCAACTGCTTTAGAGATGTCTAGAGAATTTCCTTTAATCAACTAAATTTATCAAAAGAGATATCAAGTTACTTTGACAGGATCTCTTTTCCATAAACCAAACCTGACTGACATTAATTATATTACTCCTTTTAACTCTTTGCTACTCACATCCTTTAATCAGCCATTTCATTATTTTGCCCGGGATAAACATCAAGTTGACAGGGCWATAATTACTGGATTTGTCTTGTTTTCCCTTTTTATGCATTGGCACAATATTAACTTTCTTCCAGGCTTCTGGAACCTCACCACMGATCGAGGAATGAACATCATCAGTGTCACACAGAGAGAGACATGCCATCATCTTAAAAATGACTTATGGATGCACAGGGTAAATTGGCTCCAGCACCTACATACCTGTCACAGGATGTGCTTCATGCATCTCACCAAAGCACAACTAAGCCAGGAGCAAACACCAAGGAAGGACAASTTAAAATGCTAGATGGCAGGTGCCTCAATCTAGCACACTTTCAAGGACTCAAACTGCCACCATAGTATTTCAAGACTCCTTTGAGAAGAAAACCTTCCGCATCTACCTCCTGACCTGTCCATTTAACCCCTGAAATGCTGCTCTGCTTTGAATGGTTTGATCAGAGACCGCAAATCAGAGCAACTGTAAGGACTGTGCACAAGCGAGTATATTTGGAAGAGTGGTAACAACAACTCATTATCATGAGAGGAGACACTGTTTGCAGAAGCCTTCTAGGCATGGACTCTAATTGAAATCAATGCYGAACTCTCAAAGTCAGGAGATACAGAAGCTTAAAGATGTCAGCAAAATCTAACTCTTAATGAAAAAAAGATTAGACAAGTGGAAACCAGGCTACAAAGGGGCTAGAGGGCCTAGATGGAAGTGATAGTTGATGTAAGAGATGAGGACATGTCAAAGAGTAAGAAGCATTGCAGAAGGGCAATAAGGCAGCAGAGAAGAAAGAAGCAGTTAACATGGAAAGATGGTGGAGGAGAACGGTATTAAATCAATGGTACCACCRCAAAGCCAGATGTAATTGCTTGAAAGCTTGTTTCAACAGTCCCTGCTCAGCCTGCTTCAGTCAACTTCCACAGCCTTTGCTCAGTGCTGTCAAGTGCCATCCCACTGCACAGAATGGAACAATTACAGGCAGCAAGAAAATGAAACAGCTTTCATGATGGAAACCTGGATCTCCTTACCAGTCACTGCAGTCATGTGGCTGTAGCCACTCTGCTCTCCAGGGCCGTAATACAACCTGTTTTAACACTGGGCAGAGCCAGAACATTTCGYTCTTGTGGAAACCGTAGACAATATAAGTCTTATTGATGAAAGTGCCGTAGCTCAAGCATCTTATTTGCCTCCTGACACAAGCAGCAAGGTGCTGTGTTGTTCTGAAGAAGGGAAGTCACTAACGCAAGCAACTTCATCATTTCAAAGAACCACTCTCAACCTTAAAAGCAACCTTGGGCTTTTAAGATAGATTGAAGATGGGGGTTGTGCATTTCCAGTCTTATTCCACTGCATTGCCCAAATTAATTTTGGTAGAAAGAGACAAAAGGAAGGCATAACACTTGTATCTCAGAAAAAGAAAAGCCAGGATGCTGAGCAGTGAGGCAGTATGGCAAGGAACAGAAGAGGGGTATATTTTGAAAGGACATGGAAAACTGTAACCTGACTGCACAAAGCCTTCAACTGCAAATGTGACAACACTAGCAAGGGAGTGCTAGCTGTGCCTC
>NW_026623493.1:421002-427981 GCF_030028575.1 Malurus melanocephalus | reverse complement strand
ACTAGGTTTAGTAAAACTTTATTGTGCTATGTTCAAAGCATATTTGCCTCTATGTAAAGCAATACCAAACCCATTGCAGACCTGGCCAAATTGGCTGGCAACTCAGAAGAGATGGCATAGCTAACAGCAACCGAGCCAAAATGTTGGGACTAAATCAAACTGACAATGGCCCTTTAAGGGAACAAGCTTACCCAAATGGGCCTATTTTTAAACCACTTTTGCAGAAGGCTGCTGCCATGTCTGACACYATTACCAGTAGCCAAGACAGCATCTGTGGCAGCAATTTAATAGAGACAGTATAGTGGCAAGATGTTCCTCTACCTCCCTCCCCAGCCTTGTCTTAGGAAAAGAGCAGTGAAGAGATTTTAATGAATTTTKTACCCCAAAAACATGAAAGCAAAGCAAACATCATACAGTGCAWTCATCAAATGCAATAACAATAGCAATGGCTATACACACTTGGTGCTCTGATCTTTCAGGCAGTGGTGTTATTGCTAGTCAGACCACTTGTGGCTCTAGAATATCAATAAGGGAGAGGTGGAGCCACTAATCAGCATCTACAAGAAATGGGTGAGATGAAATCTACAGCCAGAGCTGAAAGATAGCAGACTTCAACTCCTGGTAAAGATTGGTCTCTARAGGACCTTACCTCCTCTCTTCCACCCCCCCAAAAAATCATCCATTTTTTAAGAATGTTGAAGTTTGGGGGAGGRTGAACTCTTCTTATTGTCATGTGAAGGAAACACTATTCCTTGCAGAAAAACTTAAGAGACAAAAAATTATATATGTTCTTAAATTGATTTTGTTTATGACTTCTGTGCTCATTTCATCACAGTATTTGGAAACACAAGTCTGAAGAGGAGATGTAGCACACCTAGGCAAAAGACTCATTTTAAAATACTTAAGTCCATGTTAGACTTGGAGGAAAAGACCTGCAAATCCAATAGCAGTAAGTATTTTTCATCTCCCACTAAAGAGACACTAGTGAAGAGTCAATTGATCTAGCTGATTCATTCAGAAGTAAAATCCAAAAGATSCTCTATGCATCAGGAAGGCTGTAGTTTTAGATTAGTAAATTCATCTGACTTGTCTCTTAAAACTTGCACATGTGCAGCCTATATTTTCACAAAACAGGGAAACAGCTGCCAATTAACAGCAGTGCTCCTGAGACCTGAGTAGYTGCACCCAATATTGGCAACACTTTAGGTTTCCACACTAGGGAAACAAGGCATTAACTTGGGTCAAGCCATCTCTGCAATTCTTCAGATTTTCTTCACATGGTGGAACCCAATTTAATAGAGTCACAACCTCCCTAACACTTTCCCTTTTCCCATTAACAAACTTCTAACATCCATGGGGCACACTGAGCAAGTGCTTRAGCAGCAAAGCACTAGCAGAGGCACTTAAACTCTTTCAGCTGTCTTTCACAAAGCCTAAACACCAGGTGATCAGCAAACACTRCAGACCACAGCAATCCACAAACTGTAACTTCATAATCTATTGCAAAACTGGATGGCTACAGGAATTGCAACAGTGTAGCACAGAGTTCATAAAGAATCCTCTTCTAAGCTTAAAAAGCATAATTTCCAGAGCAAAAAGTGTTCCCTTCTTCATTAACATCAAAATGTCACTAATGGTGCCACTAGACATCAAGCAGCATCCTTYTGAGAATCTGGCATATTCTTCACTCCCAGCTTTCAGATGAGTACAGCATTCGGCTGAATAGCTTTTTCAACAAATGACATGTCACAGCCTTGACACAAAAATACTTGCACCTTGTCAATCATTCAYTCATCATCAAGTTCAAATGCTCATCTTCACAAGATGAATTTGATCTGCACTGCAGTTAAYGTTAAATATGGACTCACAGAGGAGAAGATGAGCGTAAGTAAAAGTACAAAGTAAATGTGGCAAATCAGAGAAAATACCATGTCATTTGTACATTAGGCAAGTAGGAACTTCTGYAGCACATAGACATTCAGGCACATGGAACAACAAAAGCCGAGTATTAGATGACAAGGATGGAAATGTAAGCTGATATAGATGGTCTCCAATTTTAAACTGCTGACCTAGATGTCTCAGCCCAAAGGTTAGCCACTGTTTTATCTATCAAGGTTGTTATACTGCAACCATCACTATAATATAACACAGCCAGTCAGGTTCTTTATTGCCAGAGAGAAATCCATGTGTCATTTCCAACACCCAGTTATTTTTTTGATAGATGTATAGAACAAAGCACTACTGTGCACAGCAAGTTGCCTGTATTAGCCAAGGCATCATTCACCACTCCATTCAAACCAATTCAGTCAGAACTGAAAAATTTGGTAAAAATTAAACATAGCCCCTTAGCAATTGTTCAGGAAAAATAATATTAATTACTAACTTTTGTACTTAATCTCTCTGGGTCTATATCACAAAAGTAATTCAAATATCTTAAAGATGCCTRTGAGGAAAGAGCACAAGCCACCTAAAGACCTAGTCTGGGATTTCAAAAAGCTGCAAAAGATTCAAAATTAAATTAGATTCAAAAGAGCTGGTTCCTTAATACTTGCAGGTCACTTCAGAAACAACAATCTAAGATGCCTGGAATGACAAAGTGGTCTCCGCTGAATCCAGATGCTAGTGGAATTGATRATAATGCAAGATACTAAACAAGACTTTCCTGTAGCTTGTATTACACTCTTCCTCCTTTCCAGAGTAATTTTAGAGTTTTCTTGGCCTCGTTCTCCCCTCCTCCTGCAGTGGGCATTACACRGAATGGTATTGTATTTCCCAATAGCATTTTTAATAGAGAAGTACATTTAATAGAGAAGGCTATTTTCTAGCATAACAGCACTCTGACATGATGTTTTTAGTCAGCCTGTTCCCAGACTTCTCCCCATTCTCCCAAATCACCCAGAGAAGACACTTCAAGCAACTGTGCCTGCTGTCTTCCATGGAGATCCTGTTGGGCTACCTCACATAGCTAGAACACAATTGAGTTTTTATCACTCAAATGTCTCRCTCTAGAGTTAAGATTTGGATATGTTATTCCTCTCATTTCACATTATTTCCTTTTATCACAATGCCAACCCTCTTAGACAACAACAGATTAAACAAACCAGTCAATCATCATACATGATCTAAACAGATATACAACAGTTCTAAGGTTATTGATTCTTATAGATTTTCATATCCCATTGAACAGCCCAATGTGATTAACTCAATTTAATTCAATGCCACTCATTCATTACTTTGAGCTCTTAACTTCTACATGCTAGGTCAGCTGGATTTGTGCCTTCTCAGTTTTCTTGTCATACCTGTTTCACAGATCAGGTTAGTCTATCCAGTGTTGGTAGTCAAAGAGCTCAGGGAATCAAYTCAAGAGCAGTAAGCTTCAATAAAGCAGAGTGTCTCCATTAAAGAAGGCTTCAAATAATCCCTCTTTGAATTAAGGTGCTGCTGCTTTAATAAGAACCCCTCCAGTGTGCAGCTTTCCCAAGACCCTAGGCAATGGATAACTGGCAGGATGGATGGATAGCCAGGACACACTCGGAGACTGTCTCCATGTTCARTGACAGCAGATAAAAATCACAGAATCATGAAGGTTGGAAAAGACCTCCAAGATCAAAGTCCAACCTTTGACCAAACACCACCACACCAACTACACCACAGCACTAAGTATCACCCATGTGATCCAGTCAATTCTTGAACACTTCCAGGGATGGTGACTCCACCACCTCCCGGGGAAGACCATTCCAATGCTTAGCCACCCTTTCTGTGAAAAAAAAAAAAAATCTTCCTTGATATCCAACCAGAACCTCCCCTGGCACAGCCTGAGGTTATGCCCTCATGTCCTGCCAGCAGCTGTCTGGGAGGAGAGGCCAACCCCCATCTCGCTACAACCTCATTTCAGATAGCTGTAGAGAGTGATAAGATCATCACTGAGCCTTTTCCAGTCTAAAGAATCCCAACTCCCTCAGCTCCTCTCCTCTTACTCCCTAGACTCTTAGAGCAGCCTGCTCTTGGTCCTTTCCCTTTTAGTATTTTGATCCTTTATTCTTTTTCAAGCTACCTTTGGGAGGCTGGAGGTACTACTCATCCTCTTTTCACAGTGGTGTCCATGCACAGAGCTCCCTCCTGCACCAGTGCAACACAACCATATTTCCCATTCTAATCCCTTTTGTCTAAGGAGGGCTCTCCAATATGAACACTGGCACAAGAGAGAGAAGCATAATAGCAAGTACAGGAGCTCTTAAAGCAATGTTTTTTTCTCCTGATTCTAAATATCTTCATTGTATCTCAGATTTTCATCACATTATCWCCAATGGCAGGAACTGGCCCACCACTCATTTTCATAGCAATGCCATTACTGCAAAGAAGCATTGCTTTTAATGGTGCYGGGGTTATTGCTCCAACAGGAAAAAAAAAGGATTGTGGTAGGGTGCCCATTTACCCACTGCTACCTCATTTCATCAACCATTTATCAACACATTCTTCATTTGGAGAAATAAAATCAATGGGAAGTGGAGCTCTTTCAGTGCATTTAACTTCCCTGGCATGATACAGGTGGTAACACAGCTGAGATCAAACACTTTCGTCTTTCCTCYAGAGCCAGCTTGGCTGCAGGCTAGCTGCTTCTCAATTAGAGACTGCAATATTTCTGGCAAGGATTATGTGTGCTTTCTACAGCTCTGATTTGCCTTGCTGTTGCCTTTTTTTTTTTTTTTTTTTTACTTAAAGAACAACCTCTTTCTTACTATTCACCTTTTACCCCAGGCCTGTAAGAAATAAGAAGGCCTGGTTCAAGTTATGTATGAGATAAATCTATGGAAAACTTTAAGCAGATATGGAGACTGAGATTTAAGGGCACTGATTCTGTGTTACAGTTTATAAATCCTGTCACACACTGCAATAAGCATTTCTGTGTTAGCTTCCTGAAAGAGAAGGGTTATAGCTGCTTTTTGAACAGAGACCAAGGAAGCTTCAGGAGACCTCCTGGTTGGTTGCTAAGTCATTTCTGTACCCTGAACATCTTTACTCCATGCTGGGATAACAACAGTTCCCTGACAACAATTGCCTTGCACAGCAAATTTTACCAAGTTTTAATTTCTTTGAATATCCATGAGGACAACAGAAAAGGAGCACCGCCATTCCTGTGCTGTGCAGGGAGAAAGAAGCAGCAGCTTGTTCCATTTTCTGAAGTCTTTATCCCTTACTTGGTTTTACATTTAATATGTAATTTAACATGTAAAATTAGCTATCCAAGCTCTAGAAAGATTAGAGATYCTGGAATCAAAAGATTAGTAATGACTTACACTCACATGGCACCATAAATGAGATCTCTGTTGCGCCTTGTAAGAATGGCTGATACAGAATCAAAACCTGAAGAGAAGGCTGTGCCAATACAAACCTTTTTTTTTGACAGGGCAGAGTATTTTATAATGTAAATCAAGGAACAACAAGAAGTTCCTGGTTTTGGCATAAACTCCTCAAGACCTCTTTAATGATTCTTTGTGTGTCTTAATATTGTAGTAGAATACTTCAGATCTTCATCAGGATCCATACCTCTCTACATCACCTGCAGGGTCCACAGGATGACAGCACATCACTTTTTAATTCATTTAAGTTTCTATGCATTTCTCCATAACTGTTTGTTAATATTTGCTTCAGTGGGCCACTCAGCAATTTGTCAACACTTCACAAGTAATGAATGATTCAAAGTAACTCAGATACCTACTTTTCAAGTATAAAGCCAAATGACTTGTAGTCTCACTCCTGATACTGAGAYCAGTAACATTTGACTGACAGGTAACACACTGATTTACATATACAAGTGTTTTTTAAACACTATGTACTGGAGACATTTTCCCCCTGCCCTATTTTCAGGCTAGCTAGCTCCTCATGCAGTAATGTACACACTGTGTTTTGCACCTTGTGAATTCCTACTATGCATGTAGYTCAATAAATCAGCACTTATAAATCAGCCATAGCCTCTGTGTTGCATCCATCTTCCCACTCCCTGCCCTGAAATGCTTTGTCAGCAAAGGCTTGAGCTATTGTTCTGTAGGTGCAGGTAGATCAATATTAAACACATGGCAGTTTAGTCTGCAGTGACTAATTCTAGCTCTGCTCCACCAGCCATTCAGAGAGCGCAGGTACCTGGCTGAGATTACCAAAGCACTCAGCGCAGACCAAAGTTACTGATGTGACTCTTGTTGAGACCCAGCATACAGGTCCTCCCATAAGCACTGATTATACTGGTCATGGACAAAGGTGTTCCTGAAAGTTGAGTAAATAGGACCACATGAAATGAAATACCAGATGGTTCAGGTTCAGCTGTTGTGTTATGATTAACAGCTCTTTCACCTGATGAAACCCACAAACCTCAGCTCTCCTGAGGACAGGCACATCTTGGCTCATCCATATTTTGTAACACTATCTGTCAGCTTAATTTTTTATTTTTCCCACGGAAGAAGAATGGGTACCCAGAACTCTCACTTCACTACCTTTAACTGACATTCAATGCAAAGTGGAATCCAATTTTTCTACATGTTTTAGATTGCACCTTGCCTGACACTCAGGGAAGTAAAATCATCGAATTGTATAAAAGAAATGAAAAATGCACACCAGAGASCAGGCTGAAGCAGCCACAACTTTGCATAAGCTGTTTTCATCTCCAAAAACAATCCTGACTGTTAATTCCATCAACATTTCCTCTTACCAAAGAGCTAAGAAATGGTTTTGTTGCWGAAGTACGAATTGATTTTAGGCAGGGTATCATCATAAGATGATGAAAAGCAAGAAATTGGGATATTATAATTCTTTTTCTATCTTTAGTCTGCTTGGAAGGAATGTGGAAAAACAATGTCAAGGAGGCAGCGGTGYTCCAGCCACAGGTATCAGAGCTTAGTATTTAATCCCAGAGCAAACACGGGAGGGCAGCAAATTCATCCAGGGGCATAAACATAATCAGAGACTATAACTGATGCTTCAGATG
>NW_026623493.1:386539-420584 GCF_030028575.1 Malurus melanocephalus | reverse complement strand
CTTTTGGTCTACTAGTAAAGCATTTTAATTATTTATACTAAGAGTATCAGGCAAATTTTCAACACTTGACTTGTCTTCAAATGCAAATATTGACCTCTTCACTCTCATTATCATGACAGGTCTCAGGGAAAAAAAAAAAAGCTGAATTAAAAAAAAAAAAAAAAAAAAAAAAAAAAAAAAAAAAAAAAAAGTCATCCAAGTCACCTAATAAATCATCACCCCGTCTTCTGCAGCATCCAAGGTTTTGGCATTCAAATGCTCACCTGAGCATCCTCAAGATCTTGCCAATCACGACCTGAGTGCAGCTTTCAGAGGGGAGGTACAGGGAGTCTCCAGACTGCTATGCCAGACCGTTCCATACTGCCAGTAGGTACTATGAACACTCTGTCAGACTGCTCTGTACCAAGGTGTCATTGCTTAAACCCAGGCAGCAACCAAGCCCCACACAGCCATTTGTTGACTCTCCTGCCAGCAGGACCRGGGACAGAATCAGAAGRATAAAAGGTAGAAAACTTATGAATTGAGATAAAGATAGTTTAATAGGGAAAGCACAAGCAGCACACATGCAAGCAAAGCAAGGAATTAATTCACTGCTTCCCATGGGCAGGCATGTATTCAGCCATTTCCAGGAGACCAGGGCACCATCACATGTAACAGTAACTTCTTACTTGGGAAGACAAACACCACCACTCCAAATGTGTCCCCACTTCCTCTCCCTGATCCCACTGTAGGGAAGTGAGCAAGCAGCTGCATGATACTTGGTGGCTGGCTGGGCTTAAACCACAACACAAGGGCACCTTTTTATAAGCTCCAGTATGAAGCATGCAGGTTATTACATTTACATACAGCCTTCATGTTCTGTCTGCTTTAGGAACAAGACAATAATCCACAGAGAATGCCTCTGTGCTCTTTCCTCTTGTTCTTTTGCATACCCTTGAGCTGCTTTGCTTTTAGCCAAACACCAGAGATACCAGGCTTTCATCCTCCATGGCAGCACTCTACCCCACAGGGAAACGCATCAAAGCTGTCAACCCTACACACACATCACCATTTACTGAGAAATTGCCCTGTCCTCTCACCCACCCACCCCTCAAAAGATAAGCAACTTCACCACATGTGTCAGTCATCAGTACAAAATGGAAAAGCCTGCAGCCAAAGCAACAGCTGCCACACTCAATTTAGCCATAGGTAAAAACAGAAGTGAGGGAGAGAGGAGYCCACTGAAACTCTGTATTCTCTGCTATTATTTGTATTACAGAAGACCTTGATCAACATCTTTTCAGATATAATACCTATACACCTTAAGACTGTGGATCAGAGTAAAGTCCCAATACAGAAGACAGGCAAGAGAACTGGTATTTCAGTTTCTACAATCCATGTATTCAGTGACARCATGACTAAGGTCACAAAGGAAAAACTGGGATTGTTGTTTCCTGAGACACTGATCAGCACTAGGTTAGGGAATAAGGGGCCATTCACATGCAAGAACACCAACAGCCCAAAAGGAACCTTTAAGAATGAAATTCAATGGGCAAGCCTCAAAATTGTCAAAACAAGCTCATGTAAATGCTCCTAAGCTGCTCCCAGGCCTCAAACTGGCCTCATTATCTATRTGGAATGGTGCAGTAGAGGTGAGGACCAAACACCAGACACACAGCACACATTTAGACCAGACACTCCAGCAGCAATTTTTCTTCTCCTGAGTTCATTTCACTTCAGCAGAAAGCTCTACACAAGATCTCAAGTCCCAGGCTATAAGCACTGTTTTGGTGAGATGGCTTTTGTTTTGGTCATTTKCCTCCTCTTGGAGCATAATTTCCACTCACAAATTATACAAGGTGTAGACAAAGAAAGAATTAAGGAAGGCTATAAAAGCCTTTTGGCTACTCCACTAGCACCAAATATGTGTTCTTATGTTACAAGATGCTGCTGAAGTTACATACATTTGCAGCCCTCTCTGTCTTGCAGGATGCATTTGCCCTGCCCACCAAGTATATCCATGTTTGTACTACTGTGACAAGTAATGGCTCCAACCAGAGGACTCYATGATGCCAAATGCAAAATTCTACAATAAAGGATCAGCTCCCAAAGCTGCCCCAGAAGCAGTCTTAATTTAAAACAAGGTGAAATGAGGGGGATGAACCAAATACAGAGGACAAGCTAAAAGGATGGAAAAGCTATTGTAGGAGCAGGACTTTTAACTGACTGTCTTTACTCCCCCTCCTGTTTTTTATGGAGCCTAGCTGCCCACAATCAACACATCATAATGACCAAAACCATGAACTGAAGTTTGAGGCTTTTTTTTGGTCCAAAAAAGGGCAGAAATGTAACAAAGAGCTATCTTAATGCAGGGAAATTCAGCTGTTCCCATGCTCTTTTAAGCAAGTAATTACAAGTGATCGGGTGATTATCTAGAGGTGTGTTAGGGGAGGCAGGGATTTAAATGCTGCTCTTAATTTTACAACAGGGGAAGGTACTTATCTACCCTGACCTGGCCCTGCTTTTTATGACTGGCTTATTCCATTCTCAGATGTCTAAAAAGGATGAGAAAGAATGAGTAAGTGTGGGAGTACCCTTCTTTTATCCCCGCCTGAAGCAAAGAGAATGTTTAATTTATAACATGCCCACTACACACACCCCTCCACAGCTTGTATCACTCAGAATCTACAGCAGAAGGACATGACATTTCTCCAGATTGCAATATGTCCATTCATTTTCAGATATCAGTAATGCTGYTCAGGATAACTACTGCACACCAGGAAAAGAAGAAAGAAAAAAACAAAACAGCCATGTGCCAAGAGAAAAGGGGGTGCATGTGCCAAGCTCTCTTCCAAGAAGATTATGCTAGAAAACTAAGCAGTGATCTGAAAGGATAACTTCAGATGAATAGACTCATATGCAACCCATGTACATAGCCCGTATGCCAACTGCCAGTATAGCACAGCTCTGCTATTCATCGCATCTGATTTTAAAAGGGTGGGAGTTGGAAGCTCTGCACTGCCAAAATTCCAGCCACTAGCCAAAAGGTACATTTGGTTGCTTGTCAGTGCAGCAGATGTGAAATGGGCATCCTTTCCCTTCTCTGACCTCCTCAAGGACAGAAAAAGCAGCTCCAGAAAAGAACCGAGATCAGCAAAACTAACTGATTTTCTAAAAGTTCTGCTTTTTGGCACTATTCCCACATAATGAGTTTTTTTCCACCAGAAATTTGTCAAGAAAAAATAATCCCCTTAATATTCATTTCTTGTATAAGGAAATCCAGGGAGCTGAGGACATTYAAATTAAACAAAAAATGAAAGAGTTATCAATAGGAGCAAGGAGGGCTTTTGCTGACAGGATTAAGAGGAATGCTGACAAGCATGGGGGAACACTGAACATACGGGACTGAGACACCACAGAACCATGACCCTGTATGAAATGTGTCCATTTACTCTTACAAATACCCTACTTACTCACTGCCTTTTGCAGCACTAAAACATGTAATGGAGTATCCCGTATCTGTAGGCACTTATTAAAAAATTCAATTATCTTTTTAAGTGCTGGGGACAGAAGTTGCTCCACCTGGCTGTGCAACATGGAAGAAAACTACTGTGACCATAAATACAGCAGAAGACAGCAGGAGGAAACGGGTTTCACTTCATGGCTCCAGTCAAATCAATGCTGGGGAGAAACAGGTGCAAACAGGCAAGAGAGAAATCTCTAAGTAATAATTCTGCCCTTAGAAGACATTCCTCTAAATAAAGATATGACAAAAAAGCAATCTTGCTGCTTAACACAACAATAAATATCGGCCCAATCATACCACTCTATAAAACAGTCAAAAGAGGGAGTTAACTGCAGCAGCTAGACAGATTCCATTCAAAACAGAGACAGCAGAGATGTGAGCAGATGAACAGAGGAGAGGCTTCACAGAGCTACCATCCTGAAAGGGGAAAGGATGCTTGCTTCTTGGTATGCTTACCATCTTCTAGCAACTCCACCAAAAACTGACAAGCCAAAGATATGCAGACTGAGCCTTAAAAAGGCAAAGATGTTTACATCTGCCTGCTAGGAACAACTCCTATATTACATATAATTCTGTGCAAGCTGATTGGATAAATCCATGGGTGATAAGCTTTTTAAAARTTACTCATTTAATTAGCCATTGTATTTTCAAATCGGGAGCTGCATTTAAAGCCACTGGGACACCAAAGTTATTAAAAGTAGGGTTTATTTACAGAGCCATTCTTAGCAACATATTTAGCTAATAAAGTATAGGTAAATTGTATGTGCTATTAATAAGCTTATTAAAACAGTTAACTCAAGCACATTTCTTACTTAATACAGTAATCCATAACCTTCTCAGAGAATCTCTCCTTCCCTGTTCAAAGGAATTTACAGGAACCAAAATCCTATTTTTAAATTCAAGCTATAAGTGGGATATTCAAAGATGTTTGTTTGAATGACCAATGTTTTAACACATTCTATCCAATCAGAATAATAAGAACTTTAACAACATGCTCAACTTAGTCACAACTACTTTTTTAAAAAAAAAAATTCTTCTGTCATCCTGGTACTGCCAGGAAATTATGGAATTTTACCTAGGCAACTCTGCAATACAGTAACATAGATCAGAAAGAAACATCTATATACACAGAACACACTTCCATCGACAAAAGCACCGCTGATGCCTCTAGCTGGAAACGCCAGGGGATATTGGGAACCAATTGTCTCAATGAAGAGCTACATTTCTCAATTACTATATTGTTGTTGTGTTCTCTCAATTACAGATATTTATGAGATTTCCCAAGTATTCCTGAAGTGAATTAACAATATTCTTACTTATATTCCATTTCCCTTTCCAGCCTAGAGAAGATGCAAGGTGATAATGTGTCACAGATACATATACACATGCAAGTCAAGGATGAACTAGATKATATGTATTACACTGATCAAAGAGAAAGACAAGCCTTTCTCCCTTAAGAACTGAAGATTCACAGCCTTGCATCTCTTCTGCCACTAGTTTCTCTACCTGCCATTGCTACAAAAGTAGAACAATTAAAAACACATTCCAGTTCCTGAGATTCAGCTTCTTATAACATTATTTCAGTACATAATGTCTATCCTTTCTTCAAGCTTCCAAAATTCATGAATGCTTCAATCATTCGTTCCATGCAATATGAGATATTTGAAACTCTGACACCCACACTTGATCTGATAAAACAGAGACAGAGAGCAACAGGCATTTACAGAAACACAATTCATCTTCAGAGATTTTTGGCTATCTACCTCAATATGTGTTGTGCATCCAGAAACTCCTGCTTCTCTCTACCGATGGTATACAAAAGTCTGGTCAGATGCAGGTGGCTAAAGATATTAAGCTGAACCCCTTAAATTCAGATTTACAGAATCTAATTTCTTTTGAAAAAAACAGCAGGTGAAGCAAAGATACAAAATTAATAATTTCTTGAATGGTGCCAGAAGTATACCTCCAAATATTAAAAAACCCCATACTAATTTCCCAACTCAATTTACTTGTTGTAGTTGCAGTTTTTCAGTTCACCTCAAAGCCAGAGTCAAGGGTATCCTTTTGCTGTCCCACATACAAATTTTCTTGCATTTCCCATGTACAAGTCCAGTCCCCAGTCCTCATTTTCAGACCCTCCTTTAACAGAGTTCGATCTGATGATCAAATACAGTTCACTGCTTCACTATCTTCACATGGTGCGGGCTTGAAARCAACAATAGCCCTTTCTTTACCTGAGATAGTATCTTGTGAACAATTTATTCCTGATCATTCTGCATCAGATCCAAGATTTTCTTTGACCCACCAGCCAMTCTGTTACACTGGAACAGACAAAAAGTGAAACAAGCTCCATATTCTAAATGGTTTTTACAGTCTCAAAAGGAAGGCAGGTGATATAGAGAACAGTGAGGACAAAGCAACCCCAACAATCAACAATTCTGTTGCCCACAAGCATAACCAACTAATGATGGAAGTTAACATTTGGTTTTTACAAACATCTAGGAGGAACTGAACAATGCTAATGCTGTGCACTGACTTAACAGACAAATTCTTTTCTAATGGCAGAAAGTAGTGAGAGGAAGCAGGATTTTCACTTCTGTCTTCCTACAAATACCATTTGTATTGCTCGGGTTTTGGGTTTTACTGGGGATATTTGACGATCCTTCACTCAGAAACTACTGTCCCTAAGGATTCTGGAAGCATCATTTTGCTACCTCCTGGGTTCAAGGCTCTAAAAATGTGTTATACCAAGGAAAACAGAAGCRAAGGATTGCTTGCTGCAGTACTACAGTACCAAACATTGGAAAAGAACAGCTTAGCCAGAGTCTGATGTGCTTTGGTGAGAAAACAGAACAACATATAGCATCAGCCTGCAAGACCAGCAAGCAGTACTCTTTGCCAGAGACTCAGAAGGATCAAATATGTTTAGTCAAATATGTTATGTGTATTAATGCCTAACAAAAAGCTATCGGCATTGTTCATTCGAAGCCAAATCTTTCAATGCTCCAGGGAACCCCAGGTACTCTTAGATTATCACACTGCATCAGACTATGTGGTGACAAAAACAGTCCTTCAATTGCTTATATGCCTTCTAGCTTTGTAGCTTTCTCCTTCAACTCTGTGAAGAAGAAACCACCTTTTGGTGAAAGATTCCCCGCCTCTAGTGAAAGGTTCCCTGTCCATGGCTAGGGGTTGGAACTAGATGATCTTTAAAGACCCTTTTAGCTCAAACCGTTTTATAAATTTTTTATGACCTTACATGCATGGTCTCAAAAGATGGAACTTCTTTCAAGGCATCTAGATTGCTCCTCTCTTTTCACTGTCTTTACTTGATCATTAAGAACACACCAATTGCTACTTTTGTGCTTTAAGAAAGGAAATAGGTCTGATCCAACATAATAAAGCCAGGCTTTCAAGCATGGTGAATATCTGGGTCTTAAAGTTTATTTTACCCACTGCTTCTTCTAAGGATGTGCCAAYAGAGAAAACCATGGAAAAGGCTGAGAACTGGGGAGAAGCAAACAGCCTCATGTTTACTAGGACTGTTATGGGACATACAACACTCGGTCCATTACACCACTTGCCCTTTTTAASGCTGAGTTGATTACATGATAAACATCAATTCCCCATTTCATGCCTTATTTTATGTATGTAAAAACTCTGTGGGTGCATAAAGATCAAAAAGCTAAACAGTCCRTGAAAGAGACCGCAACAAGGCTGGAAGAGTTGCTAAACCCCATTTGGTCACAGAAATTGTCTCTGCTTTGGAATGAGACAAACAAGTTTGATTTTCCAAAAGGCATTTCATCAGGAAGGTGTATGGCTCACAGTAATTACCTATGTTCTCCAAAGTGTTGAGACAGATGACCAGCTGCATACCTATCCTCCTCCTGGCCAAGCCCCAAGTACTCTGGCATTTCCCGCTGTTGCCTACATGAATGTGACTGAAGACAAAGACTAACTGCGATAAGGTTTCTGGCAGTTGGGCAGCACTTCATGTTTTAAGGACCTCAGCCTAGGATTCAGCTACAACAGTAACTGTTTACAACATGCTACAAATACCCTGTTAGGAAACATAACAGCTCCAAACTGCTCAATAGTGTGAAATATGTCAGCAAAGCTTTGCCAGGGTASAGCCATGTAAAGTATTCTGCACGTCCTTCAAGTCCAAATGTTTGTGCCACCAAATCTGACTAACCTCTCACATACACTTCCTGGATAGGAAACTGTAGGTGGCTAGATTATTTTCTAATTTTCCATTTGGTTTGGGGGGGTTTTGTTTTTTTGGTTTTTGTTTTCATTTCAGTTAAAAATAGCATTCACTGTTCTGCACCATTTGCTTCTGTTCTTTTAACACAGGATGAGAAAAATCCCGAGGTAAATAAGGGCAGCTTCTTTTCAGTGATATGATGCCACCAAAACTTCAATACACCTCCTCCAAATTACCTGATACCTCTGAAGCCGGAGTCAGAAACTCTTTTAAAAGAAAGAGAACTTACAATAATAAGGAGCTACTGCCCTTGTTACAGCTTTAATTTAATTTAATTGCCCAATTGCAGCTGCTCCCATTTTCACAAGAGACTATATTATTTGAAGTATTCCTCTGCCTAGCAGAGTCTTTACTGACATCATGCAGGTACAGTGTAATTTATTTCAGAYAAAAATAAAGAGAGAAACAAAGTAAAGCTCCCAGGAAAGAGCACAGCATGACTGTGTTTCCCCTCTGTGGCAAAATGTAGCAACTTCAAGAACAAAATAACAAAATGGCACCAGAAACCATCTTCAAAAAACCCACAAAGGTATAGTGGGGACTGAGAGAAAGGAGAGAGACGGGGGAAAAAAAAGTACTAATTTCTACAGCTGTATTTGGAATAAGGGATTACCAGCAAAAGGAATGCAAGGTGAAAAGGACTATAGGATACAGGAGGTGCAAAGGAAAGACTGTGAAGTAAATTTCTCCCAGATATTTCTTCAAAGACCATGACAAATTCAGGATTCCATATCAATTGTGCAATGCAACCCAAAAGAGCTAACTGTTGTCCAGRGATATTTATGATGCTTTATACGGGGAGGCTATTATCCCTTGGAATGSACTACAGAAGAATCATTTTGCTACTTCACAGGTCCAAGGCTCTAAAAATCTGTGTTACACTTAGGAGAGTAAAAGTGAAGTATGCAGAAGTGATCAAAAGAGAACAGGCTGGTTTTATAGCCTGCAGGGGAAACAACTGATCATATATTCTTCCTATGACAAACAACTGAGAAAGTAATTGAGARCCTAGCAGAAACCAATGTTGTTACCTCAGCATTATTGATTTCCAGCAGACATCTTAATCTAACACATGACAAAACTTTGGTCATTGCAGTAAGATATAGCTTTCAAGGAAAAATGATATTTATAAAGGTAGTTTACGGTTCAGTTAGAGATTCTTATAAAGTCAAGCCCAGGCTATAAAGGAATGGAAAGAAAAGRACTTCTTAAAAACAAAATGGATAGAAAGTTCTATTAAAAGGTGAAAATATGATTCAAGTATACTAAAGCAGGAGGATCTTCTGATCTTCAAAACACTAAAAGGAGGCAGTAAAAACATAACTTCAAAATACTACACTAAGAAAGCCTTAGTCTTATCAAAGCGATGAGTGGCACCGAAGATTCACAGTTCATTTGTTACGCAGTCTTTTAAAAATTTCTTGYAAAGTTTAACAGAAATGTTCTCACTATTTACAGTAAAAGAAACTGAGGTTATTTACAACATATATATAGATAAAAAATGAGGTCTGTCTTATAGAAGAAGATAAAAAGTTTATATATTCCTTTGTTAACATTCAAACTAATTCAGAGTTAAATATAAATTAATATTAAATAGCAAAACCTCATAAAATTACAACAATCATCTTATATGTAGAGAGAAAAAAGTGAGTTCAGTTCATGGCAATTACAAAGATTGATCTAAACCAAATGGAGCATTACACACAAAAAAAAAAAAATCCTTCCTACCTTCTCTTTGTTTCCTCCAACAAACGATCTACCCTTTACAATCTCAGGCACCACTCTCTGCACATCTCACTCTCCTGTTTCCTGAACACGTCTAAACCATTCCCCCCACCATGGCTTTTCAGCCTGCAGGGGTGATCACCACACCTGGAGTTTCAGGTGATGGCACTAATTGGGCTCTCTTCAGCAGATGTTTTGTATCTGCTAAAGTCAGTGCTGCCTTCTTCCCAGCTGCATCATATTAGCAAACCACAGCTGATTAACACAGACAGCCCCTTCTCTGCTCTTYCCAACTGAAAAATAGTCTACTAAGATTTTAAGTTCCAAAGTTAACAGCCAAGCACAGYTTTTTCATGCTTGTGACAGATGCTTACTTGTGAAAGGAAATCTGACCTAGAGTACTCTAGAAACCAGACCTAGTGAGGTGACCATGCATCATTCTTTAATATGCTTGGGGTAGACTATCTAATAACAACTCAGTCCTGCACCTCTCCTGCMATCATGCTGCTTTTGTGCATTCTAGGACAAATGCCCTTAAGGGAAGGGAAAAAGCACTCACTTCCAAACGTACTCTTTATTTTCRGTATCCATTTATGTGGCTGGTATGAAACAAATCCAGCCTGCTGTGCTTTGACAGATTTTTTCAGATGTCAAAAAAAAATAGGCAAAACATATAGGCATGGCAAAGCCTGGTTAATGAGGTGTCACAGCTATTATTGCTTTGTTCACTATTTCTTCAATTTTATTATGTGTATCAGAGTCATAAGGAGCAACATTTCTCACATTTTGTTTATGCACTGTACACTTTAAGGCTTAAGTGGAACAGCATCTTGAGACTTAGAGCAGGCTTTGCAAGTGAAGCAGAATGCTCCACTGAAGTTGTGTCTATTTTATTCACATGGGGACCATTTGTAGGAGCAAATTAATACAAAGCTTTATTCCTCAGTAGTAAACACCCAGTGTACCATTGYCCATGCAGTTGTTCCAAGTGTCAGGCTGCACTATGACCTGAAAGGACATCTTTCAGAAAAGTCTGGCACCTGTTTTGAGGAATTCAATGTGCCTCCAATCCAGGTACTTCGACTGCAAACTCCCTTTGTCAGGACAACTGCTTCTATCATTGGATCTGYCAAGCTAAGCCAGTGAACAAGCCATTTCACTGGGTCTCCCACAGTCAAGCTCAATTTGAGTTTTACAGTCCTTGATACTTGTGGGATATTGTCACAGAAGCCATTAAGGTACTTTGCACTACGAATTATGCTGCTTGGCAGGGRCTATCTCTCCTCCCGATACCTGCGTGTCCAAAGCTGAACCTAGTCTTGTAATGAGATTGCAAAAAGTAGTCATATATATTCAAAATGTTGGCCTGTAAGCCAGTAAGGCCTGAAAATATTTACCAATATGTCAAAATGCTTCTAGCTGAAAGCCGTTTCTAAACCATTCGCTGTTTGCAAGTTTAATGGCTTAAGGCTTATGGGCTCATGAATCACCAGCTTTCTTAGCAGCAGCATTTGAAATGTTGATATCTTAGCCTTGAAATAGATGTGAAGGTACCACAGCCTTTACAAGCTGTTATCGAAAGACATACTTTAAAAGCTACCACAAAGACTGAATGCMACAGAAGTAGCTGAAGAGATGAAAGTTACTGAACCAACTTAGTTAAAGTCGTTGTTCATGTCTGTGTTCCATTTCAGTGATTAYCCTCCAGCTGGACAATGAATCATATTAAAGGAAGCTTTGCTACTTACAGTTTGTCTGATAAAAAATCCAGATTACTTTAGAAGCAATGATGTGTATTTGAGAAACTATTAGTCTTATTTCAAATTATGGATTTCAACTATTAAAAAAAATGGAGAGAAATTCCATTTATCACAAATAAAATTAGAAAAAAATTAAAAAAAAAAAAAAAAGATGGTACCATTCTTAAAATTCCAAGATTTTCAGTTGAGAAGATGAATGACCATCCATGGCAAAAAAATTGCTTTAACAGATATATGTGGAATGAGTATCTCTAAGGTCAAGGAGGTTATGCTGGTAAATGGCATACCCTGCTTTATGGAACTGTAAAATGAAATGTGAAGCATAATACTAGAGAGATAACAAGGATGGAACAGACAAATACCATAGTAAAACCAATTAGAAGAAATAAAAAGCCTCAATTGTGATTAAAATAATAATTTCATATACAGTCCTCTGAAATACAGTGTCAAGTGATTTATCTAGGTCTTACAAGGGGATATACACCAYAGAGTGTAAAATTATAAAACATACACTTTTTTTTTATCTACAACACCCAAGACAGATAAATGAACACACAAATATGGTAAATAAGTTGTCTCAATTTTAAACAAAGATATTATGAAAACCTATTAAAACAGAATAAATAAATATAATCAAATACTTATGGGTTTGCTTATTTATGAATATCTTAATAGGTAAGGAATTCATGGCTTGATGTCTTTTTTGAGTGTCTTTTGAGTGCCCAATCTAGGCATGCATTCATCCACAATGTCAGTGCAGACAACTTGCAAATATGCCTCTTGCCTCCTACCTTCTTGCAGCTAGATTAAAATCCCAATCTRTATCAAACATTTCTCTGAGGATGGCTAAGATCAGGTCAGCCTCAGCTCTACAAACTTTTTGCACCATCAAGATAGATAAAAATTACTATTGATCAACCTGTAACTCTTCATTATCAACTCTCATTTCACTCCCAACCCTCACACTAAGTCATGCTAAATCAAGCAGAAACATTTTGACATACTTCCAAGGTCATATGCTCATCCTCACAACTAAAAGTTTTGACTAAGGTCTCATTACCTTGCTTACTACAACTTCTTTCCYCAGTTCTTATCTCATTCAAGTTCCATTCACCCAGAATTTCAACCCAATCAGCATTTTCAGCAATTAATCTGACCATATGAATGCATTAATGCATTCTTCTTTGGTTCCTCCTGGTATTTGGGCTTTTTCTCATTCTGCACTCATATTTCAGGTAAACTTTTAAATAGCTCTACACTTCATTTTCCTTCTTCCTGATCACTCCTTAAAACTTTGCTCTGATTTCGGCTAAGAAACTTGACTGTTACTTTCCTGCCAGGCCACACTGCTCAATACAATCCAGTTMCTTACATTTCCTGCCCATGACCATGGTTTTACATTCACATTGTAAGCTTTTATGGACAAAGACAGCTGTCTTCTCTTTTAGCTGTACATAAGCTTCAGACATTTTTCTGTTTTATTCACTAAACTAAATACACTGCTTTTCAACATTKGATGCAAATGTTGACTTGCTTTAGAGGACTGTGTGACTGCTATCCTCATTGTAAACAATGGAGAACAACGTGTGGATAACTAGGACTTAAAGCAAMATTTAAATTGTGCTTGAAGCCACACCAGCAATACTGCAGCCTGAATGAAGCAGASACAGCATGCAACTCACTGAATGCTTTCCAATGTCATAGGCCAATACAGCTTCAACAAATTTGTAGGGCTTATTTCCAGTGAATTACGCTGTTCMAACATGCCTATATATACTTCCTTTGGGCTATCTGTGATACACAGTGATTTTCCACCACAGAGTGAGTATGATTTTAGAAAGAGTCATCTATACCCACTCTGGTCCACATCTATACCCTGGCTGTCCATGCTGGACAGTGGCTGAAACATCCACAGATTTTACTTTTTTTAGTGCAGCAGTAAGACAATCAAAATGCTCATGTACTACTCATTACCACCACCTTGGAGCAGACCACAAAACATCACCAATGACCTGGAAGGCCCAGCCTGCCAGAACACATAGCTGAGTTCAGATAGTTGACACTTGGAAGAGTTAAAAGGGAAATAAAAAGAAAAACAACAACAACAACAACAAAAAAAAAAAAAGTAAATTATGAGGACTGAGAAAGGAAACAGCTTATTATACTCAAGGCAAGTAATTTAGCATTTTACAGCAGTGCCTCAGTTACTAGGCACAACTGGTCCATGTAAAAATGAAAGGCAGAAACCCAGAAGTGAGATGACAGCCTTATCAGTAGGCTAATGTTTTGTCAGTCCCATTTTTACGATAAGTCTACACAGCTAGATGWCACCACGGTAGAGGGTGTACAATATTCTCACACAGAAAAACAATCCCAGAAGGAAGGTTCCAGGAGAAGAACAGAGCATTGCATATATCAAGTACYCAGTGTCTGTAAAACCTTGAATAGATTATCARTATGAATAAAGTGAGGATTGTACAYCTTGAGGTCAGCCMCTATCCTGTCTGTCCTGTTCTATACATTTTACAAATGCAATCATGTTCTGGCTCCAGCCTGAATATGCTGCCAAAATCCTCCTACCCTTCCAAGAAKGCAGTTCCAGAGAGAAGGCACTTTCAGGCACTGCAAATATGCCTACTGACTGCAATACTGGGAGCAATCCTGATCTCCCATGAAATTTGTGTAACTGGACTGACCTTACAGTTATAGGGAGCAGTAGGATTTGTATCCAARCCAGTGTTACATTCAGCTTTTATCTCTAAGTAGCCTTTACCATAGTCAGTGCAAGTAGTAGGCAGAAATCTACCAAAATGTTTAAACGCTCAGATAGCCACTGAACACGGCAAGCATTTGTCTAATGAACCCATTAATCAAAGATTCCTGTTCACTGTGTATCGCAGAGTTATGTAAACTGAAAACTGAAGYGGCTCAAAGAAAAGCTGATGGCTCCATTCTATCCAGTTGAAAGATTTTAACTCTTTTGACCCCCTACAAAAATGTTTTATCATATCTATCTGAAAATCAAATTCCAAATCTAAAGGAAACAACATGTTGTCCAGTACAGCAATATAGTGAAACACCTAACACTGCCACCAAAGGTAAACTATTACTCATTAACAGCTTGGTGAGGGTAGTAATCTCAGAAACACATTTAAGTATGTTAGCAATTCAGTTTACCATTTCTCTTGGAGAYTGCAGAAACTTGAAGTTCCCAGAGATGTCTAAACGTGGCATCTCGCTGAATCGACAGGTCAACACAACACTAGAAGCTTGCAAACTTGGTGTGTTTCATTGAACAGAGTAACCCATAGYTCCTCTCTCCCTTGTGCTGCAGTTGTAGAGAAGAATCACTAGATGGAGCTGCACCGTCACAAATCTGATTTATGGCTGCTAGAAGAATTGTTGCCTACTACAGTTCTGTTTGGCCTAAAACTGACACGTTTCAGTGCATCCTGATAACTCATCTTCTGAAAGACGGAATGAAACGGTCTCATTTACAAAAGCAAAATGTACACAGYGAAAGTGACGAGATACTGAATGGAAAAAAAAAAGCCACCAAGAAACCAACACTCACAGCTTTCAAAATAAAATAAATTTTAGACGCGAAATGAAAGTTATTTTATCTGCCAAGACAGATCATATGTCTTACTTTGTTCTGCAAATCAGAAATCACAGCAGATTCCCTAGTGAATGGCATGATCAGTTGCTGCGAAAGAAATACAAGAGCTCTGCGTTCAAGTCTTTGTAAACACACACTAAAATGCAGTGATAGGCAAACCCATTTTCCATAAATACCCTSATAATATACTTAACCCCCCACTTAAGATATACTTTAAAAATATCCTTTTTCTTCTAACTGCACTGGCACTTGTTTTGCTAGCATAAGCAAATAGTTGAAATGTTTTCATCCAAATCTACCAACGCATAATTCATCTAGGTTTCTAAACAGGGACTATGTGCCAAAAGGTAATTTTTACCTGCTTTCATCCTACATCTGTGGAAGCAGAGTTGCAACCTAATCCATTCCCACATGTTCCTGGTCTGTGTGCAATGTCACTAATTTCCTTTGCCATAGAGTGATAAAATTATAGTTCTCCRCATTTTACTTGTGTTTTCCAAACTCCAGATATTACCAATACTTTACAAAATGAAAACCAAGCCCCCAGCCCATTTCCAGAAGGTACCACAGGGTACTTTCACAGAAGCACARAAAAGTTAGTTTTAGGCTGACATAAAAGAGATTACACAATCACTGTTGACTTATAAATCAACTCCCKCAGCAATAGATCCAGCCGGGGAGGAGATCCGTAAACAAGGCTGTTAAGCAGCGCCAAGGGCACTGCTCCACCTCAGCTGGAAGGTACTGCAGAAGGGGGCTGGAAAGCAGTTGAGGAAACCAGGCCCCATTCCCTCTCTTGGARAATCTTTCTTGACCCCTTTCACCTGGAAACTCACAGGTCACAGGACTAAAATTCCAAAAATCTTACATGCTTTCTGACAAGTATTTGTTCACACCTSAGCTGGAAAGAAACATTTGTTCTATGGGAAGGAGAGAGCTCACTTCCTGGGCTAGTTGGAGTACCAAGCCTCTTACGAAAAAGTCCTCCATCAGAGCCCATTACCAACTCACAGGATTCTTGGGTGTGTTTCAAAACGAACACGGTAGTGAATCTGTACCARAAGCAGCCTCTGAGGATGTGGTGGCACAAATCCCAGGTGCAGTTTTTGTCACTTTACGCACCACAACAGAGTATGTCCACGAGAGAAAAGCGCGCACCTCCTGCGGGTCACCCACCCACTCGCCATCCTAGCCGAGCCCAGCACTGGGCACGCCGGGGCGCGGGGACCGTAAGGGTCACCAAGACCAACCCACGCGCCGGGGGCCACCACCCACGGACAGCGGGGCTCCGCCCTCCGAGGGCGGGCGGAGCGCACCGCCCTGCGCCGCGTGTGACCGGGCCGGGCAGCGCCGCTCATTCCCACCGCGCCGCTCGCTCCCGACTCCGAAATGCCGCTTCTCAGCGTACCCAAAGAAGTGGCCGTCGGGACGGCGATGCTGGGCGTCGCCTTTGCCACGGGTATGCTTGCAGGTAAGCGGCGCGCCCCAGCACCTGCCACACACACGGGGACGTGAAAGCTGAGCCCTCCTCGTGTCCCCACTKGGGACGGGACGGGAACTGCAGCGCCCGGGCAGGTCCGTCCCAGGGCGGCAGGTGTCCCCGGCAGAAGTCCCCGCCGCGGGTGCAGCCCGGAGGCCGTCGGGGGAGCAGACCCCTTGGGGCTGCGCTGCGGGCAGGGATTTATTTCACTGAGCTTTCGCAGTAARTACACTGATGCTCTTAGAGCGCAAGCCGCTCCCTGTAATCCAGCTACTGCAGTGTGAGGYAGGGCCAAAGGTCCCAGCGAAGGCGAGGACATGCTCCCCGCCCGGTCCCCGCCTGCATTTGTTTGGTCAGGCCCGGAAGGCGGGGGTGCGGTCTTTGGCACAGCATTGTCTTCTGATAGCAGTTTCGCTTTCATTCCCCGGCGCCAGTGGAAGAACGAGCCCACGATCCAGCAGGGGAAGGAGTTGGGTTGGGTTGGTAACGCGGGCATTTGTTTACTYACCTTAACTTAAAGCAAGTTGTTGAAATTATCTACATTTAGGTGTGCTTATCTGTAAAATAGAACCAGTAACAGAAAAGGAACCCCTTGAAATAAAAGGACTAGCAAACATCCGACAGGATATGTGGGAATGAATTTATTGTTATTTCTTTAAAATATTTGATCCATTTGATTGAAAAAAAAATCGGGCATCAAAGTTGCAGTCAATTCTGTATTTGAGAAGACRTACTAATCCTTAAAATTCAACTTTCAGCATCTACTTTGTTTGCTTAGTGGTTTCATGCTAAACAAGCCACTGAGCAATACCAGATTTCCTGTCTAAAGGGCAGGACGGTGTCATGAGGAGAGCACAGGGTTTGAGAAGATGCATCAGCTGATGGGCCTAAAACCCAGAAGCTTGTATTTATCTGCAAAACAAGGGCCCCAGACCAAGAAAATTGCGTGCCTCATTCATGTTTCTCTCTTTAAACTTACCCTTTGAGTTCTGATGGGGTTACTTCTCCTGCAAGATTATGGCAGTTTGTAACCATCACAATTGGCCACTAAACAACACTGTACTGAAGCCTTTCCCCTTCAGTCTTTGGAGGCCTGGGTTGGACAACTTAGAGGCTAAAAAGGAGAAGGAGAAAAAAAAATAAGACAGTCTGGTTGTCCAGCTTTGTTACATTTTCCATTTTCACAGCTATTTTAGAGCAAAGAACTTCTTAACCTTTAGTAAATACTTCAATACTTGCTTTATTTAAAATAGCAATAACTGAAAAGTAAAATAGTTCTTATTATTACTTATTTTTTTGTAGGTAAAAGATACCCTTCTTTAGTTTTTGGGACACCCAAATCATCCACAAGTGGGATGATTGGGAAGAGCAGTCCTCTCTGGCAATACATACTGGATCACTCTTTGCGGGAACATCCAATTCTAAAGAAGCTGCGTCTGGTCAGTATCAAYCACGCCTCATCTTGAACTGCTGGGWTCCTGGTCACATTCCTTCCYCCATCTTATTTGCATATACACTAGAGGGGTTTTTTTTTAACTGGTAATACTCAGATTTCAATATTCAGGGCTAGCTACATGAATATTTAAGAGTATTGGCATATATTTTAGACATGTGTTTMTATCCTTGGCTCCCAAGGCCATGTGTTTGGGCTGCACTTGATTTGGACTTGAACAGATGACTTCTGTTTATTATGGTTGGCATACAAGGAACCTGTAGCTBAGAGAGGTGGTGTCCTCCACCAAGCTCCAGTGTCAGAGATTAGACCAGACATCCTGACTCARGTTTGAGTCATTTCAGGTCAGACAGACTGCTCCTGTACAAAAGAAATTRAATGCTAACTACTGGAACAGGCTGGTTGGAATGATCCCTGGAGGAATAAAGGAAGTAGGAGGACATACTTTTCCTTCAACTGTCATGGTACGGCCCTGCTTCTCCCAATCCTCATGCCAAGAGCCCTTCCACCCTGGAATGGGCACAATTTCTCCASGTTTGCGCCATGTAGCCAGAACTACGTGGTCTGATCTTTGGCAGATGTCAATCTAGCAGTTCATAAAAGCATTCTACATGTCTTGAAGGAAGTGCATCTGTTTATGTAAATTCACAGAAATAAAGGACTTTCTCAGTCAAGGTTCCTCTAAGATTCTTCATTAGTTACAAATGTTGCTGAGTTTGCCACAGCCATGGTAAATTTGGAGCCCATTACTGCTTTGAATATCCCATACTTATGACRCACACACAACATCCTCCTTAGTTATAGTTAAATTTAAACCAATTTCTGGCTCACAGGTGGAGCACAAAGCCATCTAAAAYGAGAAGACAGAGGTACCTGTTTTTCCTGGAGTTTCACTGGTTTGGKTTTTTTTTYCCTTTAGGATATTGGTTTGGTAGATTCAGGTTTTGTTTGATGTCATGTGTTATTTTTCCCCCTGTTCCAGCTCACTGCTGATCATCCCTGGGGCAGAATGATGGTGTGCTGTGACCAGGCTCAACTTATGGCAAATTTAGTCAAACTCATTAAAGCCAAGAAAGTTCTTGAAATAGGTAAGAGTGAAGTAAAATAAAACTCCTGACTATTCTCCAAATACAGCCATGTTTGATATAAGATACACAGATACAGTAAGGTACTGTATAGCTGTCAGCAAACAGGTGGGCAAACTGCAGCATGAAAAGGAGTGTCTGATTTGCACTTGCTTGCCACTTTGTCTGTCTGTGCATTCAGTAGTTCTGGCATCAGCATGGATGGTTTATCAATTCTGAGAYAGTCTGAAAAATTGAGATCAATAGATCTCTTGAGTCTTCAACAGTTGCAGGACAGAGTGTATTCTGTCCTTCCTGTATCCGTTTCTTGCGGGAAGAAAATACTTTGGTGCCCAGGCCTTGTATCAAATCCACTTTCCTTGACACTCCTATGCTAGCAGGATGTCCTAAAAGACAGACTGATGCTGAGCAGCCAGGTATGAGTTCTCACCATTTAATTCTTGGTCTGGCTATTACAATACCCTGGTATTTTGCTGCACCTCCAGTCTCTCTGGGTTACACATGCAAGACCAGACTCCGTCTTGTCCATCCATGAGACTTCTGGAAAAAGCTAACAGATTAAAAAAAGATTGATTAAAGATTGATTTTTTTGTTTAAATCCCAACCCACCATCACATTAAAATGGAGGGGAAAATCTTTACTGTCCATTAACAAATTTTCATCCTCGACTCTGTAGGGGATTTGATTTCTGAAGAGAGTCCCGTAGTTCTTTTTTGACAATACAGTAACTGTAGATRTCTCTTATGATTTTCCTAGGTGTTTTCACAGGTTATAATGCCTTGAATATGGCACTTGTCCTGCCAGATAATGGTCGAGTWATTGCCTGTGATATAAATGAGGACTATGCCAAAATTGGAAGGCCACTGTGGAAGGAGGTAAGCAGCATTTCCTGTTACATGTTAGGGACAGCTGCATTTACATGTGAGGAGATTTTGGTATTTTAGACTTACACATTCATGCAGAAGTATTATCATTAAAGGAGGCTGAAACAGTTCAGTTTAGGAAGAATAATAAGTGGTGTTTGGAACCTAGAAATAATAGGAAAACTATCTGAACACCAGTCACTCCCTGAGTGCAGCCTACTAACAGGTTGTTTCTTATCAATTTTTATCAACTCCCTGTTCTTTTTCATCTTAGGCAGGAGTAGAACATAAGATTGACCTGCGGATTAAGCCAGCAATTCAGACACTTGGTAAGTAACCTAAAATAACTGACTGTTTCCCCTTCCCTAGAAATAGAGGAGGCATATAAGTGATGAAATTTATGACCTAATATGGTTGTCAATGTCATCCCTTTTGCTAAGAGGGAGACAGCTTCTCWTATATTAAAAAGTAAAACACTTTAGGAATTCACATTTTTTTCTGTCTACTAGCAGAGAGGAAGAAAATGCTTGTCCTATGCAGTGGGCTGTACTAGTCACTCACCTGTCCTGTCCATCACTTTGTTTAATCTATCAAGTACTATTGTCAGCTGCTTCTGGGAAAGCTGATTAAAACAGATTAATTAGACAAAGCCCAGTTTCTCTTATCCATTGTCCATTCTAAGCAGGTATTCCTTTGTTAAGAGAGGAAGCATTTCCTGAAAGGACTGAGGTGCAGAAAAAAAGTCAGGAGCTAGTATTAAACTTAGGCTGAATTGTATTCAGGGAAGTTCAAAGGATGTGCCAAAAGCATGCAAGACCATTAGCAAGGCAATGACTTCTCTCATTCAAGGAAAGAGAAGATGTGGGGCAGAGGAAATGCTAATAAATATTCTGAAAATGCAAGAAATTTTCTAGGATTGTTGGATGTGGAAGGTTTCCAGCAAAGGTGTTTGATAGATCCACAGATCCATACRTAACCTTGTATTACTTTCAGATTCATCCATCCTTTCTGAAGAGGCAAATACAAGTAGTTTGCTGGTATGAAGTCTATTGAACTGCTTTATCTAGGCATTGCTTCAGGCGGAAAGATCCTCTGCTGAGAGAGGGTAAGGGCAGGTCAGAGGGTTGGCAGAGGAGACAGCATTCAGCTCCTCTGCAACTGGCAATCTGAAGTTCTCAGTCAAGAAGTCTGTTTAAGAGAACTCAAAACTGAATTCCACTTACCTTGGTCCAGAGTGGGACTACTTACAGCAATTTTTCTGTTCATGACCTGTCTCATGGCACTTTGATCTTGAAGGAGAGATTRGCATTTAGAACCTGTTCATAAACGTGAGAAAAATTCTAATCCATTCAAGAAAGTTCTCAGCTCAAAAACAAGCTGTATGTCCAGTTTCAGTGCTTGACTTGTTTTTACTGTACCTTTCAGCAGTCCCAGCTGTATCCTTCAGATTTGGATCTACTGCACGCGCTTCTAAGCACGCAGAACTCAGAGTGTTTTATGGCATRTATCACGTCTAGATTGGTTTCTGTGGGATAAGCTTTTCTAGTAATTACCCGTGGAAGAAYAGGCTACCTGGTCAAGGCAGCAGAAAACATTTAATGAGAACTTTGACACAAATAGATTACTTCCTCCTACAAAGCACTAACCAGGGTGTAACAACTGACTTTGTTGCTCATCTAGATGAACTGTTGGCCAATGGAGAAGCGGAAACCTTTGACTTCGCTTTCATTGATGCAGATAAAGAAAGCTACAATGAGTACTATGAAAAATGCTTGCGCCTCGTAAGGAAAGGAGGAATAATAGCTATTGATAATGTAAGTACTGCAGTTCTGATGGAATGCACAGGTAGTTGCTTCATCTGGCTGTGGGAAAAGAAAAAATGTCATAGTGGAATTCCAGAATTGTGATTTCTAACCTGCAATTAAGTTGCCAATTGTGACATGTTTGCTCCATGTAACACAAACAAAAAGCAAAATTCAACATAAACCCCTTAAGTAAGCTACATAAAACATTAATATAAGCAAGGAATAAAACCCTCTAGAAATAAGAAACCATGTGTTAAATTTGTGTTAGTGCACAAACGGTCTGTGATAACAGAAACATACACATTTTTTTGTAATTTATTACCAAGAATGCTCTGTATTATTCTGGTTTGTCTTGCAGTGCATTTATCGTTTGGATAAATGCAGGATCAAAAGTAGACTTGTAATCAGTAACTATTAATAAATTACCAATTAATTACTTTCACAAGGAACAAATCACGTTAAATTTGAGGCATCTTCAGGGTTATGGTGGCAGCTGAATAGGGACTCTTAAAAGATCTGTGTTTAAACACACTTTTTTTTTTTTATTTTGGCATCAAATCTACAGTAGAAGTACAATTAGCAAGTTCTGTGGACACTCAGTCCCATTTACTTATGAGAGTTGTATGTCAGAGACCATTAGGTGTCTGAAATACAACAATACCAATTTCTAAAAAATATGCAGGACATTTTCCAAAGTCTCCTTTGTGGTCCAAGGACATATTGGAACAAATGAGGTGCATCACATTTCTTTTTTCAATAGGTCCTTTGGAGTGGAAAGGTGGTAAAACCAAGGAAGGATGACTTGGCAGCCCAGAGTATCCACCACCTCAATGAGAAGCTTGTCAGAGATGCACGCGTCAATATCAGCATGCTCCCAATGGGGGATGGAGTCACATTAGCATTCAAGTTGTAACTCGAGGAAGCCCAGCAGATGGGAWATAACAAGCAGCATTAAAGCATCAGGAAGAATGCAGGTGGAACAGTATCAAAAATGGTGATTTAATATACATCCCCACTGGATAGTATAGCCTGGGAAAGTAAACCTTAGGAGCAGCAGGATCCTAAGGGCAGCTAAGTAGAGAAGAGAGATTTATTATGAGATCAACTATAGTTTATTATTTTAATTGTAATAAAGGAAATAAAATTATGTGAAATTGTCCTTGTAAGACAATGGTTGAAAAAATCTCCCTCTATAGAGTGTCCAAGTGACTTAGTACAACAAAGTAATTTTCTGTTCTAGAAGAGCGTTTTGAACAGCAGAATAATCAGTCCTACCATCAAAAGGAAAAGAAGTGGAGTTTACTAACATTTGTAGCCATAATAGAAAAACAGATTTTTAATGAAAGGACATCAAGGAGTTTGCCAGCCTTCTCAGACTAAAAACATTGAAAGTCATTCCTTTTCTTTGAAGGATGCTACATAAGAAGCCACAAAAGGACATCTTTGGGGGGAAAAAATGTTCTTTTTAAAAGTTTGCCAAAGGACCAACAGTATTTGCAATGCAGTGATTGTATTCTCTAAAGCCTTTGTGCACAAGGACTGAATTTCTTTAACCTAGGTAACAGTGCAGGTAGGTTTATTTAAAGTAAGAGTGAAGAGCCAATGAGCAAAAAATAAACCAAAACAATTCTCCCTCTTTTCTGTCTCGCTCCCACTTGCCCCYCAAAAAAGCAGCTTGCTAGTTGCTTGTTTCCTAGAAAGTTGCTGGCACAGAGTATTGGTGGCAAGACTACAGAAGGATTATGATGGTATGAGGATGCAATACAGCTGTTAATTGGCTATTCAAATCATTACTGCAAGCAGAGATTCCCTTCCCTAGGCAACCTGTAATAAAATTTTAGCCTGAAATTCTTTGTTACACATACAAATTGATTGAACAAGAAAATGAAAGTAGAATTTTATGGACAAAAGTTTCACTGGTAACTCCTGGGGCACTGATAACACTGGAAGGGTATAGAGGAAAGACATCTGCAGATTTATTGAYTTCCTGTAGGGAAGTTGTATCAGGGCTAAAGGAATCCTTCCATTTGCTTAAATAATGCACTTGAATGAYTCGAGGCCCTGGGGGACAAAGATTTCAAGTCTCAGAATTGTTAAAATTGTCTACTTGGCTCATATTTTTGAAATTTCAGCTGGGTGGCTTGGGTTCTGCTGAGGGGCAGAGGTTCAGAGCATGTCTCTAGACACTTGCCATACTGCAGTGGGCTAGCAATGAAGAAAGGAAGCATTGCCTGATGGCTTCAGAGTGGGGTTGGACTGAGGAGATCTCAATTCTATTTCTGTCACTTCCACTTAAAACCCTGATTCAGCAAAGCATATCAGGATGTACTTAAGTACTTTGCTGAACTGAGGACTGACTGCAAAATCCATGTCTGGGGGAAGGCCAGGACAAGGTGCGTGTGGCTTTTAAATGAGAATTTAAATAGGGCATAAAGTTTGCCCAGTTTCTTTTTCTGAGTATAGATTTACCCTCAGCTTCAAAGCTCTGAGCTCCTCAAATTTCTTCTCTGTATTAAAGAAGTAACACCTTACTAAATTCTTAGTGGCTATCAGATGGAGTGACTGGAGGAGTATACAGGAACATTATACATTTGCATGCAAAGCTTCTGGCCTTGTTCTACTTTACAATTTTACTTTGTCAGTAGGTAACAAAAGAATCCTTAAGGGTTAAAAACACAAAATGGGACMCTTCAAAAGTGGGACATCTTTTCAAATATTCCTGCTTTCAGAGGCCATAGGATGATAACCATTAGCAAGCWACAAGCTGTTAAGAACACATACCCTGCCCTAAAAATATGATGGCTCTTCCCAAACATGGAGAGGTCATGGGAAGATCAGTCACAGACTCTGTAACTGTTTTAGTACTATCTTCCAAGTTGCAAGAGCCCTGCCAGTGAAGGTGAGCCAAAAATGGGCAAGCGTAATGGGTATTTTTGCAGTAAACCATCAAATAAGAATTTAAAAAAAGTTTAAAAAAACAGATAAAAGCACTCAATTAAAAAACTCCTATTCCTTCTGTGGTGGGAACTGGCAAAGTCCCAGTTGCTAGAGGAAGACCTATCAAGTACCTGAGGCTGGAGCCATGTGCAGCAGCCATCTAGCATTTTGCCTCTTCTTTGGGCTCTATTCCATTTTAAATATGCAGACCATAATGTGAGTATTTCATCAAACCTGTCTCCATCCTGATCACCTAATTACCATTAGAAAGAACAGCAGTGTGTCCCTAAACTATAGATTGATGAGCCATCTGTAAGCTGAAACAAAGAGCAGAAGGAAGCTTAATTGAATCAAATATTTAGAATGCATTATACTATCTTGTAGTTACTCAAAAACTGGCCTTCTCTTCAGGCTTCTGTCCTGCACATCTGGAATTTATCATCACTAACYGCATTTAATCCTTCAACCTTACTATGAAGTAATTGCTGATAATATATAATTATGGTTTAATTCAAGTGGTGAATCAGCTGTGGGAATTTGTGGGGGCAATGGGAATTTAGACTTCCATTAGCTGATGAGAATGGACCACCCAATAATGCAATGCAAGTCTTTGTCTCTCTCTAATGGAGATATCATGTATGGAAGCTCATGGGTCTGCTTACCCCTCTCAGGTAATACACCTGTCTGAGTTACTGCTTGCACTATGGAGGTTCAGGATTTTCTGCCCCTGGAGAGGAGCTGATCCAGGGGCACAGCTGTTACCTAAACCCTACCGTCCAGCTGTGCCTGCAACACTGACATCTCTTCAGGTTGCAAAGGATGACCCCAGACRGGCCAACACAGGTGACAAATGTGCAGCTGGGACTTGCTCAGAAGCAAACGGAGCTGAAGGATAGTTCATTAAACAAACAAACATCAAACCGAAAAGAAAAAAAAGATAATAATTCCCCCTAATTGGCAACTCCCAGAAGCCACCATTAGAATGAAAGCATGTAGTCCTAACTGCTGATTGGGTATCTCAGTACCCACTCCAAAGATGTCACATTCAAAATTATATGGKGTGATATATATGTGGATGATAGGGAAGGGAACAGAAGACTTTTTAAAGGTAGACTATGTATCTCTACTAGCTAATTAAATGAGCAGGACTGAGACTGGATGCTCAGAAATCTAGAGAGAAGGTTGCCCCCCCCAAAAAAACAACTCATTGTCCAAGGGCAGGCACAGGGCTCAAGGCTCAGTTCTGCATTTTCAATGCTGCAGCTTTTAATCCTGCTGGGACATTAGGGGACAAAGCAGGGAGTAGCCTYAGTCTCTCATGTTACTAAAGAAGTAATGGCCTAAAGAAAAACTGGGCTACTGAATGTAGCATAACTTACAGGCATTTGTTGAACCTCTGAAAGTGCTGTCCCTCCTTCTTTTAACAAACTCATCAATTGTTTTTAATCTGTTTTAATTCAGTCACATTATGCACAGACAGCACTTCCTGTGAATTGCGGTCCATGGAAGACAAATAACAAACCTTCTGTGTCGAAGCCCATAGGATGTAGGGAAAAGAAAATGAATATAAACTTCATCCAGACTCCTTCCTTGAGGCATGAGCAGTTCCCAGAAACCTTGCAACTCAGATCTGAGGGAATGCCACATCTCATGCACTGCAGTCTTGATACAGAAGTGGCAACAGCAGCAAWGCCATAACTGGCTCCTTTTTGATGATGTAGTAGCACAGTTGGCTGCRTCCCTGCTTATTTCTCTTTATCACTTGAATAAATCGATACTAAATGGCCACAATGGGAGTAAAAAAGCTAAGGGATCAGTAGTGTTTTAAGAGAGTTTTCTCCCTGTGTGCTGGGTTGTGCTGKGGTAGAGTTAATTTTATTCATAGCAGCKAGTACAGGTCAATGTTTTGTGTTTGTGCTGAAAACAATGTTGATAACAGAGATGTTTCCCTCACTTCACTGCATCAAGGAAAAGGCTGGGGATACATGAAAAACTGGGASGAGACAGAGCCAGGCCAGCTGACCCAAACTGGCCCAAGGGTTACCATATGGCATCATGCTCAGCATATAAAATGGGGTGAAGAAGGAGGAAAGAGAGATATTCAGRGTGATGGTGTTTGCCTTCCCAAGTTATGTGTGATGGAGTCCTGCTTTCCTGGGGATGGCTTTCCTGCCTGCAAATGGGAAGTGGTAAATGAATTCCTTGCTTTTACAGCTTTTGCTTTGTTTATTAAACTGTCTTTATCTCAACCCACAAGTTTTCTCACTTTTACCCTTCCAGTTCTCTCCCATAGCACCAGGGGTAGTGAGGGAACAGCTGTGTGGGGCTGAGTTGCCAGCTGGGGTTAAACCACAACACCGTACTAGCTGAGACTAATACAGCTTGGTTTTATCCATCCCATCTACTCAAAGTGGCACCACTTTTGCACTACCTTGAGAAATGTGACCATGCTAAATGGCTCCATCCCTTCTTCCAAACAACAGCCAGAACAACACAGTCAAATAACCTAAAGCTCCACACACATGAAAGACCTGGGCCCGTCTCTGGGAATCAGCAAGCCTTGGGCAGGGATTGCTGATGACATCCCGAAAAAGTACCGGGTTGAGGAAATGACAAACACGACTCTTCTTTCTTTGCACACCTAATAGCTGCAAATGAGCATTTCCTGACAGAGTGGGAATTTAAGTTTCTTCAGAAAAGCTTAAAGAAATTATTTGGTTTCCTCACCCATCAGTTGCTCTGCTCTCTGGTCTGCCAAGMCCTTTCTCAGGGCTGTGGCATTTCTCTGCTGCTGCATGTTGTTCCTGTGATTTGCACTAGATGAAAAGGCTCTGCACGAGTATAAAGCATTACCTCGRCATAATTCTAATCACACAAAATTGGTCTCATGCATTTGCAGCTACTCATGGTTTTCAAGTCACCTGTTTTATAATAATTTTAAAAGCAATGTTTTGGAAAAGGAAATGAACAAACATAAAACCTGCAAAAGAGGGAAATAAATGTGGGATTTCAGACAAGTTATTTATCTTCCTTTTTGGCTCAGTGTAATACTGTAGGGATAAGCACATAACTAGCTGCTTTAATATTTACTCCTATTATAAGAAAGTCACTGCTTTCCAGGATTAGATTTCATATTTTAGAGACTGCTTTAAATTAATGCAGAAGCAAACATTATCTTCTTATTCATATATTTCCCTAATGAGTTCCAAGCAAATTGTGCCTACTTATATTTTATGATTTTAAATAATTAAAACATTTTATGGAGGCAACTAAAATTCTCCCCAGAGTTAGCAGAAAGATTATTGATTGAACAGATCTCAGGCTACAAGGAAAAAATTATTATTTAGTTTAAACGCTCATAATTTTATTTCTATTCACCCACTAAAAAAACGAAGAGACTGTAYATTTTCCAGCAACCTTTTGAGTTATGCTGGGGTAGGGACTTGGGTTATGTTGGTGAGATGAAAGTAGTAACTTTTTGACATCATGAAATTAGATTTCAGAAGATAGTTAATGAGAAATTGTTATTGCTGCTGTCACAAGTAAATGCAATACCTAAATACTGCACACCCACACAACACCACRGCATTCATTACCCAAAATAAAGCCTTACTGTACATTCACAACACCAAGAATTTTAATCAAATCCACAAATACAAAATGTCAACAGAAGAAATCCACTCCAGAGAGGATTGGTTCACAGGAAACCCAGACTATCATGTCATGTGGCATGGCTAGAGAAGTCCTTAGGATTATAGCCCAGATGTCAGTGGCCTGTAACACAACTCCCAGCAACAGAAAAWGGGGATTCTTCCACTATGAGAAGAAAAGCAAACAAGCCACAATAACAAAAAGGAACCAAATGTAAAAGAGACAAATGCATTTTAAAGCAGGTGCAAAGAAACCTTCACAAGAAGGAAAAACAGATGCCTGCAAATTCAAGTTGACATCACAGCTGCAGATAAAATTTATGCTTGTTTGTAAGAAACCTCAGGCTTGTCCATAATGTCACCTATTATTATGTGGGGTTTTAGGAAGCAAACATTAGGAGTTTACATTTAAAGGTAAGCAAAGCATGTAACTCCTTGGACTAGCAAAAAAAAAAACCAAAAACCCAAAGACAAAAAGCCCAAACAAAAACATAGACAAAAAAAAAAAACTCGACAATAAACCAACCAAAACACCAGAAAAGATCCAAAACACCTGCAATACTTAGATCCTGATTTTGAGCATTGCATGTCCAACCGTTTTCCTTTCAACAGTGAAATTCATACAGGCTATGGTCACAACTCYAGATGTTTTAAATGTTTACTTCATAAGGTATATATTTTTCCATCTGCCTACCAGAAGTCAGCGCTGCTGATATCTGCCATGAATCCAAACCTGGAAAGCAGAAGTAGGAAAGCTGCAATGAGCAGAACTGGAAAGCTTTGTCAGGCAACAATGGACACCTCTGAATTCAAGCAGAGCTGTAATGGGGTCAGGGAGGGAGTGGTCAGTGAGATCTCCATGCTGCTCTGMGTGGAGAGACCCATATCTGCCTCTACCTCTGGCAATGTTCAGCTCCATAAACAGAGGTGAGAAAGGGTCCCTCAGGTACCTTCACAGCTTCCACCCAGCAACCAGTGTCTCCTCAGCTTCCTGGGCACATCAGCAGAGTTTTGGTGTGTCATTTTCAGTGTCACCTTCAACTCCTCTAGCCATCTAAATGTCAGCTGCTATAAAATGCTCTCCCAAGACACTTAATCCATCTTTTCTATATAATGTAATTAGCGGGGTCATTCCAAAGCAGAAAGCCACAGTTAACTGTGCAACTACTGTGCCATTATGTATTATATCAAAGAGATTAACACAAGCTGAAAGAAAAAGCAGAGCCTTCCTTGGTTTCCTTTAAGAAGCAGAGCTAGATTATATTCCAGTGAGCCTCAACGATATCCCCAGTACAGAGGAACATTAATTCACTATCAAAGTACAATTACAAAACAACACACACTAGGTCAAACTCCTAACAAAATGATTCCTGTACAGAAATCTGGAGTTTCTCCACAGATGTGTAGAGACAGCCTCTATATCATCTCCTCTGGGTCTTCCCACAGCTGTTGTGGATTTTAGGAACAGTAATTTCTTGGTAGCTATTCCAACCAACAGGCAGAAGTCCCTCTCCTCAGGTCAGTAGGACCATCAAGGTGTCTTGCAGAGGGTCTGTGCCACAGAACCAAAGCTGAGCTCCCTTGGCCCTTATCAAGAACTGCTGCAAGGGATCAAACCTATCCTCACAATCCCRAGACTCATTCAAGTTAAGTCTGAAGACTAACTTGAAGGAGGCAAAAGCACAGGCACATTTACTGAACACGCAGAGACTAGGGCTTAAATTCCTTCTGGCATTACAGAAGGTGTCTCAGGYACCATCTCACTCCCTTCTCTCATGCAACTTTGGTTATTTTGATGACTGCCACCAAGATCTCCCTTCTTGATTTTTAGTGTAGTCACTCACATATTGAGCCCTTTATATTAATGTCATTTAGCTGAAGCTGAAGTTCAAGTGTATATTTAAACTTCCAGACATGGRCTATGGTAAACTCTTAATGAACAATTTAGACATGCAGATAGGGTCTGTCTGCCTGTTGACCTTAGAAACCATTTATGGTCACCTCTACAAACTACACTAAAGGCACATGATTAAAGCTGCAAAGCTCAGCACTGACAATGTTGCAAAAGACTAATTAAACTGCACAAGCAATCTTAATTTTGACAGCCCCTATCACATGTAGGCATAATAATTTAGCTTTTAATTTTGTGATCAAGCATTTCTGCATTCAACCTTTTATGGGGTCCTTCCTGACCTTACRGGGTTTCATATTATTTCTTTTGCCTTCAGGCTAATAAACTGAGAACCTATAAACAGAAAAATAGCTGGCTTTTGGCAGCCTGTGCCAGTGGAAGGTTCCCAGGTCTCAGAAGGGCCAAGCAGCTTTGTGCTGTGGTCACAATTCTCTAGCAAAAGAAGTAGACAAAATYGGGAAATCACCAGCAGAAGTTATAACTGCCTTTTCTGTGTTTAATTATCTTAACTTTCTGCTTTGKGTTTATCTTACTTAAGCTTCATAAAAGAAAATTGGACTGCAACAGCTACACCAACACCAAGTCATTTCAGCCCTTGCACTTTTCTCCAAGGTTTCAAAGGCTATAAATAAAAGGGAAGAAAAACAGAGAACAGGTTTTCCAGTTACCTTGTGAAGGAAAAGTATTAAAGCCTTTCTTTCTCTGGAAAGTTTATATTTTGRATGCTCCACGGTCCTTCTCTCCCTTGCTACTACGCAGTCTTTGTGCCTTTCAGGTACCCACCAGGTACTGTGCAGGCAGCTCAGCTCATGGGCCAAGGCAGGCATGTGCCCACTCCCACCCAACACCAGCACAGCCACACTCCACAGTGCAGCTGCCACCAGACCAGGCACTTGTGACATGCCATGTTTTTAATTCAGAAAATCCCAGACAGAAACCCAAGAGCAATCTCATTTCATTAACAAGAAACTTAATCAGCTTAACATAAAAAGTCTGTAAGGCAGTGGGCTCATCCTTCCTACAAGCCCTGYTCTCTCTGCTCAGCAGTGACTTATGCTTTGCCAAACCCAGAGGGGAGCCAAGGGCAACCACCTTGCACACACTCCTCTGGCATTGGGGTGTGCTCTGAGTTAGGAGGATCTGAGCCCAAGAGGAGCTGCTACTAATGATTGTGGGGAGACTCCATGGTACCTCTCTGCTTCAGCTGCCCACAAAAGAAAATGACGTGTTAGGAAATGGACTCTGAGCCAGATTGTTTTGAAACAGAGATGGTGTTTCAGTTAGGTTGTGCTGTCTTGGGCAGGGAGGATATCAAAACTTTTACATTAGTTCTCACTCATGAACTCACCTTATGATGGGCATGGTAAAGTTAAACAGCAGCTTCAGGCTATTCATGTGAACTGTAAACAATTTCAAAACAAGCTAACATACCCTAAAAGCGGTGAGGACCTCTGCTACAAAAGCATTAAGATTCATACAAAAGCTTACCAGTCTTGTGCCAGGACTGAAGGCTGTATCAGATTTCCTAATGCATTTCAAAAGAGTAAAACAAAAATAAAATATTTTTCTCAAACATGAGAAAGGAAAAGATCAGCTTTCTAAGACTGCACTATAAGCCTACATACACAGTAAATTACAGCACCATGAAGAACTACTAGGAAATTGCAGTTATCTTAAAAACATTTCATAAAAACATTGACTTCTGAAACACAGACACCCATTCACACTCGCCTAGTGACATCTCCATCAGGGAAGATTCTGCAGCTGACATCATAGGGGGCCACCACCTCTGTTTGCCATACCCATGAGAATTCTGACAAAGCTGGCTCTGTTCAGCCCAAAAAATGAACCTCCCGTGTATGACAGCAAGAGCTGCTGCACACTCCATCACAATGGGGAGGCTTCTCTCAGGGCTAAAGGACACACGTTGCACACCACCAAGAGAAAGCAAAAAATACTCCCTACCTTGCTTCCCAAAGCACATGCTGCCAATTAGAGAAGTGAAATTTATACCAGATGTGTCTTGTGATCAGTTGCAACCCACCTAATCCACACTAAGAAGGTACCAAGGGAAAAATTCACTGTAGCTGTCAATTTGGCCTGAGCCYAGGCTCAGCCTCCTGTACCAGGGTAGCTGGCAGTACACCCATTTCTCCCACTCCCCAGAAGGTGTGGGGTTCAATACAACTGGCAAAGAGGTGTTTGCATGCTCTGCTTGGCAGAGAAACTAAGCCCCAAAGACCAACAACGGTCCCCAAAGAGGACAAGGTGAGGCAGCTGCCAGGAAGAGGCAGTGGGGAGCTTGGGGCAGTGGTTGACTACTACATGGGATGCACAAATCTTCTCGTGTCCAGTTAAGACAAATTTTGTGTGTTCATGAACAAAACAGCCCAGACAAAAGTTGTCTCTGCTCCACGCCCTCAACTGAAATATACAAGCACAGCAGCTTTCAAACAGCCCCTCTGTGGAAGCGRGTGGTAGTACAGTCACTCCTCACAGCAGCGCTGACCCCTTCTACCCTATGGCACCAACAGCTCAAACAGCAAAGGCTGGTGCTTCACCACAGCATCACAGCACAATCACACAGAATCAATTAGACTGGAAAASAGTCAGAGATCATAGAGCCCAACCTGTGACCAAGCACCTCTGTGTCAACTAGACCGTGGCACTGTCTAGTCTTTTCTGAAAGACCTCCTAGGACAGACCCTCCCCGGGCAGTCCATTCCCTTGTTTAATCATCCTTTCTGTGAAGAAATGCCTCATAATGTCTAAGATAAACCTCCCCTAGTGTAGCCTGAGGCTATGTCCTCTCATCCTGTCCCACCTGGGAGAAGAGGCTCCCCTCAGCCTGGTTACACCCTCCTTTCAGGTGGTTGTGGAGAGTGMTAACGTCCCCCCTGAGCCTCCTCCTCTCCAGGCTAAACAACCCCAGCTCCCTCASCTRTTCCTGACTTACCCTCTAGACCTTTCACCAGCTCCTTTGCTCTTTGGACACGCTCCAGCGTCTCAGTGTTTGTTCTTTCTTAACTGTGGGGCCCAGAACTGGATGACTTAAGGTGTGGTTTCACCAGTGCCGAGAGGGAAAATCACTTCGCTAGTTCTGCTGACCGCATTATTTCTGATACAAGCCAGGATGCCATTGGCCTTCTTGGCCACCGGGGTGCACTGCTGGCCACATCCACAKAGGACAGGCCCTTAGCTGACTTGCTGGGCTTTCTTCCCTGTCCCCATGCTCCAGTGCCTTGACTGACACTTAAATTAATTGCAATTAATTGCAAAGATGGGTGAAGAGTTTGTGAACTACCCAGTGTAGCAGTGAGAGGTCACTGGATTGTGGCTATGCACCCGCACCTCTATCATGCCCTGTGGCCCCCACAGAATCAGTCCAGCCTTGCTATCACATGTCAGCAGCTTTTCAAATCTTTCCCCTTTGCCTGCTGGGTTTTGGCAGTTGGTGTTCCCTGTCTTCCTGCCAGCAAGTGCTTCTCATAGCCAAGGGTGGCCAGAACACCTCGTTGGCAATCAAGATATTGCGAGCCATTTGGGGATTTCTTCTAGAAAACTATGGTCACGTCAGGAGCAGAGCAGCAGTGGGAAAGATAACTTGTTGCGTTAATTAATTTTGTTTGGGCGGGAGCGTGGATGCTCTCAAGAGCCAGGTGCCGCAGGCCGTGAAAACGAAGCCGGCTGCTTCCTCAGAGCAGACGGGCCCTGCCCGGGTCTCTCAGTCGCAGGGCCGAATRCCGGCGTACGCAGGGCTTTTCCTCTTCTATTCTATATCTTTATTCAGAATCAGCTCGGGCTCGCTGCCATTTTCGTTTCCCGTTGCCTCTCTCGGTCGGTGGGCTGTGGACGGTGCCCGCAGGAGCGGCTCCACCTGAGGGCGCAGTGGCCGCGTGAGGGGGCACCAGCGGCCACCAGGTGGCGCCCGCGGCCCGCGGCGAACTGGGGGCGGGCTCTCGGCGCCCTCCGCCACGGGAG